>NC_057941.1:35422467-35479967 GCF_018555375.3 Anguilla rostrata | reverse complement strand
ACACACACACACATACACACGCACATACACGCACACGCACATACATATTAACACGTGGAGGCGAACACTCTTTGACGCAGGGAGGGAGGAGCAGCCATATAAACGCACACCGATGCGCGCTGGCTGAGAGAGAGCCGTCAGTGGGGCCGGTGTGACGGCTGCAGCTTCCTCACAGGGCTGAACCGTGTGGCCTAACAAGCTCCATTACAATGGTGAAGAGCTCTCTGGTGCACAGAGTACAGAGAGAGGACGTGCTCTTACTGGTATAATCTATATTAAAGTACACTGTGTCCCTTCCACAGAGCACTATACAGAAACACCTTATGCTTTCAGAATTGATTGGACGGTGCTGTCATGCATGGTTAAGGGTCCTCCAATTAAAGAAGGCAATTATTATAGCTACTGGATGAGAAAAAGAAGGGGGGGGGGGCACTTTTCCACTGGATCCGAGCCTGTCTCCGTCCCTCGCTGGTGGAATCATAAAGCAAGGGCCCGACCTTCAATTTGCAGGGTTCAGCAGATCAAGGAGTGGCTTATGAGGCAGGTTTAGGAAAGCAATGATTCACAAAATATTCAAGCCGTCACAAGATCTGCTCCGACCTCTGACACGAGAGAGAGAGAGAGCGACAGGGAGAGTGAAAGCGAGAGGACAACACAGAGAGAGAAAGAGAGAGAGCAAGAGAGAGGGAGAGAGAGGAAAAATGAGAGGGGAGAGAGAGAGAGTGAAAAAGAGAGAGCAAGAGAGACAGGGGAGAGAGAGAGAGATGAAAACAGAGTGAAAAAGAGAGAGCAAGAGAGGGAGAGAGAGAGGGGGAACGGGGAAAAGCCTGTCACATTTTTATAGGTTTCTGCACAGCTGACTATGGAGAGAATAACCCCTGGTGGCAGCAGTCTCTCCTCATGTAACTTTAACGGAATAAACAGTATAACTGGAGCCCAAGGCCCCAGCCGAAGGAAAATCTTCTGTTAAAAAGGAGGGAGGGAGGGAGGGAGGGAAAGGGGTGCTGGTGGTCCGGAGGTTAATTTAATCCTCAAACACGTTGACCTTTGACCTCCCAGTCTGGAGGTCACAGATGGCTACTTGCTGGCTCCCTTAACTGACACAAGTTTTACCCAACACAGGATTCAAACATACACACTCTTACAAATGAGCGCATAAGTCTGTGCATGCACTCACACACACAAACACACGTGAACACACACAAACACACGCACACGCACATGAACACACACATCCACCCAGAAACACAACTCCACATATTCTACATCACTTGAGTCCGTCAAAGAAAGCACATAACCTGTTTACTGCTTTATTTAAACAAAGGACAAACAACAAATAGAACCATATTTACTTAGGCTATGCAAGTGCATACAAAAATCACTTTGCAACTTCCTTCCAGTGCTAGTTTTAGGCATAGGCGACAGAGATAATTGCCCAGGGGCCCGTCTGTATTTAGGGGCTCTCCCCGGGTCTGAAATTGCATTCCCCTACCCGCTGACCCCCCCACCCCCCACCCCGATCCACAATCGCAACCACCCCCCACCCCCAGCCCCTCCACCCTCCAGCCCCCCCAGGATTAGGATGTAACTCCAACAAAAAAATTTAGCCTTGGGCTTCCAATAGTTCAGCTCCCTTATTCACACGTCTTTAAATGGCAACGTCAGCAGTGCGGCAGGATAATGATAATTTCATATTCAATTCATTACAATAATGGGGAACTTCCATTGCTCTCTTGTACATCCACACTGAAGGTACAGTATAAATATGAAGTGGATTTGACTCTTTAACCAGGAAAACTTTAGAGCCACTCTGAGTTTTACACAGTATAAAACTGTAGTTCTTCCTCATTCATTCAAACCGTGAAATGTTTAGAGTTAAATAAACTTCTACAGAGTACATACGGTCCCTGTAGGACTCATATGTACTCTGATATTATGTGCTACAGTTGAATTCGCTCTGGACATTTTACTGTGAACCATGTGGATTTTTTTGGTTATATTCAAATACAGTAGAAAAAAGAAAAATCTGGCACATGTTTATACGGAATGCCCCAGAATTATGCCTTCACAGAAATTTGTAAGCACCTAGATCCAAAGAGATTGCTGTTACTTATTCTCAACAGTAACACAGGGCGTAGTAATAGGGGGTTAAATTCAGGATCAGTAAAATATTAAATGGCCCAACTGTGATGGAAAAAAACAACAGGAAAGCCATCTCTACCCAGTCAGGGTATGTGGGATAGCTAGCGACGGTGTTAAAGAGGGCTCATTGTCCCGGGGTAACATGACGCGTGTGCGTAAGGGCGTGCCGTGTGTTTTTACGGATCAAAAGAGCGCGCCTGTTTACACGCGCCCATCTTTCCAAAACACGCCCGTCCCGCGTGGCCTTGTTCCATCATCCACTGTTTCATCATCGTCTCCGTGTTTCCCGCAGAATACAAAGGGCCGTCAACACACCATTAATTAGCACATACTAACGAGAAACGGGAGAGAGAGAGAGAGAGAGAGAGAGAGAGGAAGGGAGGGAGAGAGAGAGGGAGAGAGAGTGGGAGGGAGAGAGAAAGAGAGAGTGAGAGGGAAAAAGAACGAGAGAGTGAGAGGGAGAGAGAGAGAGAGAGAAAGAGAGAGTGAGTAAGTGAGAGAGAGCGAGAGAGAGAGAGAGAGAGAGAGAGAGAGACTGGTTTCTTGGGTAATCTAATTCTGCTACTTAATGCAAAGCAGTGCCATTACTGCATTTGCCGTCTGCTTGTATGGTGTTACCCGCGCTATCAGTAAATGAGACCAAGTGAACGGCACAGCCCATAAATTATTCAGGGCCTGAGATGGCAATTATGGCACTGAGCACAACCAACATTAATATTTTATGAAGGCTGACGTGTAGTTCAGAGTGAAATGGAGAGAGAGAAGGAGAGAGAGGGAGAGAGAGAGAGGCGGAGAGATTTTTTCTTCACACACTGGTCCCTCTTTTTCTTTCCTCTCCACATCCCTCTCTCTCTTCTTGCCCCCGCCTCTCTCTCTCTCTCTCTCTCATCTCACACTCACTCTCTTTTGCATGAGTGTGTGAGCTGAGACCTTAGGAAAGCATGTGGTATTGTTGTTTCAGGAGACTGAATTGGTGGAAGATGTAGTAGAGATGTAATAGAGATGTAGTAGGTATGTAATAGAGATGTAATAGAGATGTAGTAAAGATTTAATAGAGATGTAGCCTAGGTGTAGTCGAGATTAAATAGAGATGTAGTACGGATGTAGTGTAGGAGAGATGTAGCAGACTGCAAGTATATCCTAAAGGTTTTATAGTGCTGAAGTACAGAAGTGTGAACCAGCATAGTTTATGGAGCTGTCTAAAACTATAGTAATTGATTTGAACAAAAACCAGGACACACACCGGCCCTCCGGAACCGGAGTTGTGCACCCCTGCTCTAAAGACCCAGGAGCTGTGCATCGCCTCCATCTCCTGTCCCAGATGGGGATGGAGCTCCCCAATTCAGACACAGGAGCAGGAGATGGTGTGTGAACAGCAGCCTGGCACATTTGGAGATTTGTTTCTCATCAGCACAGTTATTTCACACCCCCCTAGAGAGGGGAGGCAGTAATGCTGGAGCAGGGGGTGGGGTGGGTGGAGAGCCAGTCCATGCTCCAGATTTGGGAGTGTTCCGGGTTTTACTCAGCACAGTTATCCAGCTAACTCAGTAATCCTGCTTCGTGATTCAGACCCCTGGATAACCGCACTGACTAAAACCCAAAACAGCTTTTTTAAAAACCAGAACCACCTGGGGGGCCGCAGACCCCAGGTGGAGAACCGCTGCTCTAAAGCACCGTGGGCTGCAGGGTGAGAGCCAGCGGTATCCTGAAAACTACTTATCAAGAAAATGAGTGAGGACAAGAGCCTGTCAATAATCAGAGGGAGAGGCAGCTCCTCATTAGAGCGTCGACACACCTGTCATTGTTCCTCCCCACCACTAGAGGGCTGATCGTCCTCTCTGAGACCCTCAAGAACAGCTGCACAACGCAGCAAACTTATGTCTGATTCAATCAAGGTTTTAAACAAAACTATGTGGCACAGTGTGTTGCCATTTAAGTTCAGTTTCTTTTCCGCCAACAAACACAGTTCATAGTTAGTTTGGCCATCACCAAAATGAAACTGTCAAAACAATCAACAAAAATATAATGTTGAACTACTTTGAAGTCCAAGGGAGAACACCACAATGAAAAGAATTCAGAAGCACTGTGCTGTCGAGTCCTCCACTTGTAACCACAGGACTATAGGGTTAATTCACCGAGTTGTACACCTGAGTGAGGTTATTAACCTGAATTGCTTCACTAAATTATTATTATTATTATTATTATTATAAACAGCAAAAAATTAAAATGACTACAACTAACTGAAACCATGTAAGTTCTATATATGGAGAGAGAGAAATCAAAGAATTGAATGCTACAAAATATGGAAGAAAGATACGCCTGAGAAAATGCAACCATCATACCACAACTGTGTGTGATCCTAGAAAGTTATATAACTCAAGCCCTACTGAGAGAGGAGCAGACTGCCAGCCTCCTGGCTAAGTACTCCATAGCCTGATAGCAGTGTTGCTGTTTATATATATTATTCAATATATTTTATTGAGCAATATTCATATTTCTAAATCATTAATGTCCTTTAATTAACAAATGAATATATTTTACGTTTGTGCCAATAAAGCAGGTCTGCCCCAACCCTGTTCCTGGAGATCCTCCTACCATTGTTTAGGTTTTAATTTCACCCCTAAGTTGGCACACCTAACTCTAATTGGCAGCGAGAGGGGGGGGCGAGAGACAGAGAGAAAGAGGGAGGCAGGGTTAGACAGGAGCCCATGGTTCCATATACTTTCTGTGCCAGCTGCTGCTCTGAGTCAATCTGCTTATATCGGATGCATCTGTCTGGGGCTTAACATCTGACCGAGGGCGGGCTTGTCCAGCACCGTAACGACCCGATTAGGACACGCCCCTCCGCCCCCAATCCCACCCCACCCCACCCCACCCCGACCACCACCGCCAGCGCCCTGCCAAGCCGTGAGCTCATCGGCGAGATGACATCACTCAGGGTGTGCACACTTTCAGCCCTGCTGTAATGAAGGAGCTGATAGGATTATCTGCTGTTCTGCTGTTTCACAGTCAGCCTGTACATACAGCGCACTCACACTACAGCGCACTGAAACTGCGCTATTGTACAGTATTACCAGCACACGCACGCACACACACACGCATGTACACACACACACACACACAGTCCTCTGTACACACACACACACACACACACATACTACACACACACCACACACACACACACACATGTGCACATACAGCAAGAACATGCATACGCACACACCCCACACACCACACACACGTGCACATACGCCACACACGCACACACACACACACACACACACACACACACACACATGTGCACATACGCAAGCATGCACGCACACACACACACACACACACACGTGCACATACGCAAGCATGCACGCACACACACACACACACACACACACACACACAACGCAAGCACACGCACACACATACCACAGACACACACACGCACGTGCACATACGCAAGCATGCACGCACACACACACACACCACGCACACACAACACTACACACAGCACACACACACACACAACACACCATCACACGCAACAGCACAACACACACACAACCACGACACAACATGGCACACACATGCACGCACACACACACACACGCACATGTACGCACATGCAGCAGCACACATACACACACATGCACACACACACATGCAGCAGCACACATGCACACACACAAGCAGCACACACACAGACACATACGTACAATGTTACTTGCACTGCACTGCATTCATACCACACTAAAATGTCACAAACAAGTAGAACACTACAATACAATACAATACAGCTACACTACATTACACTACATTACACTACACTACATGATAGCTACACCACATTTCCCAATCACCATATCACATTACCATTCAACGGCAAGAAATTATCACTGCGCTACATTGCACAAACACTGAACTAAATGTCCTTAACAATGCAATAAATTACATTAGCAATGAGCTCCATTACATCACCACTGGATACACTATAGCTGCCCAGCATTATACGAGCACTGTGTTAAACTGTGCAGGAGGTCCAGTACGGGGGGTTGGCATTCTATTACTCTAATATGGATAAAAAGAAAGAAGAAGAAAAAAAACACAAGCTAAATGCCAGAAAATAATGGACAGTAATTTTATTCCTTTTGTAACTGTTACAGTTTAGAGGTGTTTACAACTTCAAATCCCAGTTGTGGAAAAAACAAAGTACTTGACCCAAGTTAGCGCAGAAACTCCCTGTGTATAAATTCATACAATGCAAAATGTATAGTGAAGCCGTTTCTTTTAAACACACAGCAAATGTTTGAAATATGTGTTCTGAGGACACTTTATTTGCAACTACTGCAATATCTGCAGTGTCTGTGTGAAATATTCTGTCAACAGCACCAAGCGCTCAAACAGGACAGCTTGAATTAAAACATGCTTTTCGAGGGATTTGGAGGACAGATACGATAAATAAGTCAAAATAATGCATCCAGTTTGCAGATCCTGCCAACTTACAAATATGTCATTAATATTACACTTCCAACTCATGCAGCCATTATAGCACAAATTGTGCACTTCTATACTCCACAAACAGAAAGAAAAAAAATATATATACTTAGGAACCCTAACTGCTAGCTACACAAAAACAGAGGGATGCCAGATAACAGAAAGAAAGGGAAAGAAAGTGAGAGTGAGAGAGAGAGAGAGAGAGAGAGAGATGAAGAGGTGAACCTTCTCTCTCTCTCCTGCACATTTGAGAGACTGAAGGCAAACCCCTCAATAATTCATGAGTGAGAGATTGATTTTTACTTTTATTTTTTTGGGCGAGCAGGGCCAGTTTGGGGAAAGGGGGCGGGCAAGCGGGCGGGCGGGCAGGCAGGCGGGCGGGCAGGGGAATCATTAGGCCAGAGAGAGGGGCTGTGTGAGCTTGTTTCGGGCAGTTCCACACACCTCAGCTCACACCGCCTGATTAACCGCTCACAAGCCGAGGGGCCTCATAATGACCGAGCAGACCCGCTACTCTCAGAAAAATCCTTTCCCTCTCTCCCGTCTCCACTTTCCATCTCTCCCTCTCTCTCTCTCTCTCTCTCTCTCTCTCGTCCTTTCATCCACACCTTTTCATTTTCCCATCTGTTCTCCCCCCCCCCCCCCCCCCCGCCCTGTTTAAAGGAGGAAGGTGAGGGGGTAACTGAGCGGTGCTGTCAGGTTAAGCGGTGAGGTTAACCCTGCGCTGGGTTAAGTGTCTCTGCCTCTCCACAAGCCCTGTGTGGCTTACAGGGGAGGAGGGGTACTGCTGCTGTCACTCACACTCATCCACTTACACACTCACACACTCATACACTCACTCACACACATACAGTCACACACTCATACACTCACTCACACACATACAGTCACACACTCATACACACACTCATGCACTCACTCACACATCATCACACAACACATCAACATCACACTCACACACTCAACACACTATGCACTACCACTCATACCACACATCAACACTCCACCATCACACTACACACCATCACATCATACACTCACACACTAACACTCACACCACATACACTCACACACTCATACTCACACACCTATACACACTCATACACTCACACACTCATACACACTCACACCCTCTCCACACGCTACACACTCACTCACACATCATAAAATCACACCACTCACACACACACTACACACACACACTCCATCACACACCATACACACTCATACACACTCATACACTCACACACTCATACACACTCATACACTCACATACACTCAACACTCATCACACAATACATACACACACTACACTCACACTCACACACACTACACCTCATACACACACACACTCACACACACACACTCTACACACACATCACTCACACACCACACTCATACACTCACACACTCATACACACACACACTACACTCATACACACTCATACACACATACACTCACACACTCATACACTCACACACTCATACACTCACACACTCATACACACTCATACACTCACACACTCATACACACACAAACACTCATACACACTCATACACTCACACACTCATACACTCACTCACACAAATACAGTCATACAGTCATACACTCATACACTCCCACACATACAGTCACAACCATACACACACCACACCACCACACAACACTCAACACTCAACACAATCACATATACACACTCATACACTCACACACTCACACATGTACACACACACACACACACTCATACACACACACACACACACATGCACACTCACACACTCAGACACACACATGCACACACACACACACACACACATGCACATATATACACACAGACACGCACACACATTCACAAATATACACACACACATGCACATGTACAGACACACACACACCCACACCCGTAAACACAAAGGCATAAACACAGATGCACATATACACACACATGCACACACTCATGCACATACGTACACACACAAATATTCACAAGCATTCACAAACGCATAATCTCACAAACGTATATGCACAAGCGCAAAAACACTGATGCACAGACATAATCTCACATTTGCACAGTTGTCAAAAATAATGTCATATCCTTTTCTCCTTCTCTATAAAAAGTGAAATCGTCACATAACATTGAATCAACTGTACTTACTTGTCTTACTTCAGAAATAGAGCATTTCCTTTCTCAAATTAAATTTCTATAAAGAGGAGTATAAAAATAGACTTTTTGATAATCACTTGCTCAGTTGATATCCAGGACATCTTACAGCGCTTAAAAAAAATCTACCTTAAAACACCGTGAGTGACCCTTTAACACAGCTGGGTTTGTTTGGCAGAGCTAGCACAGTAAAGAGAAATTCACAAGAAATTCACAACAGAAGGCTGTCCAGGGTTCAAGTATCCAGTGTTCGGTTGCCAACTGACAGAGTTCAGTGTTCCAAAGGACAGAGCACAGCCACTCGCTCACACTGATACGCACTTACAAACCTTCAACACCAGGAGGCGCTGTAATTGCTTTGACAACTGACAGGTAATCAAGAGTGAGTGAGATTACAGTACTAACTCTCCCCCTCTCTCTCTCTCAAGCTCGTTCTCTATCTATCTGTCTTCTTCCTCCTCTCTCTTCCCCCCTCTATCTATCAATTTGGCCTAGATAAGGATTCTAGATTAGATACCTCCCAGAAGATTACACTGAATACTGAACAAACAGGTAGAAAACAACAGATAAAATAACCAATTAGCGGTCTCCCGTTGTGGTGGTGACAGAACTTTGTGTAAGTGCCTAGCACTTGATTGCACGTTCTTTGCATTCACCATTACAAGCCAACGGAGTATTTACTTTAGTTGCAAAAATGGCAACAAAGGTAATTTTCGTGGTGTCCTGGGAGGGTCGACTAACTGAAGAACTTGTGCTCTTACCTATGGCCTCCAATTAAATTCTGCGGGGAAATTAACTCATTAGTACCACCTAGGAAAGGGAGGGATTTTGGTCTGTGGGATCTCCCCATGCCTCAACAGCGCCTCCTCCTCCATTAGGGGGATGCAGCCCCCCCCCATGCCACCGGCGTTAACTCTTTTGTGCTCGAATTTAGCAACTGCAGAATGAAAAGAAACAGTGGCTTATGCCACTGCGCGCCATCCCAAAACAGACGCAGGACCATTGCGACGGAAAAGGAAGACGATGAATCGTGCTTACAATGAGTCGCAGATCTTGGGACGAGTGAGAAGTGGTTAGGCCCAACATGGCAGCCTTAACAGGCGCGGCTCACAGGAACCCGTGGCTGATTTGCGCTGTAATAAGCCCCCTGTAATCCTGGCTGCGCGGTGCAACTCAACAGGACGGCGACACGCTGAGTCCTCACTGAGTCCCGCTGTGCTAGCGCATGCTAACACGCACAGCACAGCGACCCCGGTGCGCTCCAATCCCTGACGCTGTAAGAGGGTTCGGAGTAAATAATGCTGTGTCACGGATTCCGATTGGCTGGCCACAGAGAGAGGCCACACAGAGACCCTCAGCCTCGGCCACGGCCGGGCTTTCTAGAGGACACAGGAGCAACATGGAGGAGAGGCTCTTTTTAGAATGTTCCACAGGCAAAGAGCATGCTGGGATAGGATGAGAAAACAGGGCTCTTCATTATCCAATCATCTTTAAATAAGTCTCATTCATTTATGTTTTCCTATTAACTCTATGACCTGGATTCGTTCATCGCCTGTTTTAAATTATGACATTGACAATTAAAAAGTTTCAGTTTTTATCGGCTTCAATATTCTAGCAAGGTCAACAGCTAAAGAAATTAAAATGCCAAATAAAAATAAATAATAATAATAATAATTATTATTATTATTATTATTATTATTTATTTATTTAAATTAGGGAATGCTGATCAATCCAGGCCAATTAGTCATTAGTTCTTTGTGACTGACGTGAAATAAAAAGTAACGACAGGCGATATCATAGACGTTCATGATGTCTGACTTACTTACAGGAATCTAGCCAATCAGAAACAGGGGAGGTTCATTATGCTGATAAAATGAGTTGAGTCATAGGCTACAGAACAATTATTATTGCATATTAATATGATGATGAATATACATGATCATCCTAGTTCCAGGTTCTTCTTATTATTATTATTACTGTAGATTCAGAGATTAGCTGGAAGGCAGGGCTGAGAATGAACAGCATTTCACCCTGAGAAAAACTTACAGAAAGCCCCAAAATTAAAAGCGCCTTCCGTGGAATCAAAATTTGACTGTTACTGGCGCTCTGCCTCTTTGGCATCTCTCTCTCTCACTCTCTCTCTCTCTCTCCACTACTCTGTCTCCGCCTCTCTCTCTGTATCTCCATCCCACTCTCACTCACACACTCACACACACACACACACTCACACACACACGCGCTTGCCGTCCCTCTCGGCGCAGTGTACTGTATTAATGTCACAGAATGAAGTCGTTCCCCCCGTAGTCTTCCATTATTTACAGTGTTTTTTTCCCGAGGAGGTCCCCGGCTCCTGTCATATTTATCACGCTGAGAAATGGCGCCGGCGAATCGCACATCACCCCCGAACAAAGTGCCGCGCCGCCATGCTAATGCGGCTCATGAAGTGTGTAATTCACCCCTCTGTGGTGCAGCGAACATTTGTCTCCCGCTACATTAACCTAATATAAAACACTCCCCCCCCCCCCTCCGCTTGGTACTGTCAAACACGGGGCCCGAGGCTCAGGCTGGCACACACACTGCGCACACGCCGCACACACCACGCGCCACCACACGCCACACACCACGCACACGCACACACGCCACGGACACCACACACACCACGCACGCACACGCACAACGCACACAACACACGCGACGCACGCACGCCATGCACACACACACACACACACGACGCACACGCGCACGCACACACGCACACAATGAACACGTACATGCCACATGCACACGCCCCACACACACACACACACACACACACGTACCACGCACATGGCACGCACACGCACAAGCACACGCACACATGCACACACGCACAAGGGAACGGTGATGGTGATTGTATCCACATGTTGCCCAATGCCATGGCTGTAACTGAATGGAGCAAAAGGGTCCAACGGCATAGAACAGAGTGCGAGCTGAGTGGCTGAATATTCTGTGACTGCAGCAGAGGGTTGTGGGTAATAGGCATGCCCAATAGCCACAGAACAGTTTTACATTTGTTTGGTTTTTTTAAGGTTTCTTTTTTTTTACCTCTTTTTAAAAATATGTTTGTGACCATTGATTACAGTGTTGCCATTAATGCAGTTCATATTAATATTTAGTTATTAAGTTATTATTACATTAATTACACTAGAAAATAACACATTCATTAATGTCAGTATTTTCATTCCATTTAAATGAACATATAAGCATAATTTATGATTATGCCAATATTGCATTATTGAATTAAAATGAGAAAGATTACTCTTAATTGACTGATACTTTTATTATTAATATTAGTAGTAGTAGTAGTAGTAATTTGGGTTCTTAAATTGCAATTTTACTGATTCCCTGTGTCTTGTTACATTGTGATGCTGTGGCAATATCGTAATATTCAGTCATGCCGACAAAGCATTAAATTGAACTGAAATGAACTGAAATGAATTGAATTGCAGAAAGAGAGCGAGAGGAAGGGAGGGAGGGAAGGAGGGAGAGAGAGAGAGAGAGAGCGAGAGAGAGAGAGAGAGAGAGAGAGAGAGAACTCCCTTTCCACTGCTCCTCCACATGCTCCTGTCTAAAATAGATTTAGATGGCGCTTTACTCATTTTCACCCTTTTTATCTGTTGCTTAATCAGACAGCTGAGCTCAGGGCTCACGGGCAAGTGATTACAGGTCTAATAAATTACCGGGAGGGATAATAAGGTGGTCAGACTGAGAAATCTAGTTTGGGAATTCTGCCAAGCCGTAGGTGCCCCGCTCCTTTCCATAATGCTGCGTGTTCGCCGTTTTTTCCTTTTTTAAATTACCTATATTTTCTCCGCAGTTTAAAAAATCCTCGATTGCGGGTCATCACTGTTCTGGCCACACCCGTGCAGACCACCAGTCGGATACTACCATAAACGCAATGTATATACGACCATTCCTCAGGACTGGAACTAACGAGACCCGCGACACGTGAGCTGTAACCCCCCAGTATCGCGCTTTCTTTAAGCGGGCAGAGGGAGGAGCGTGGGAACTCGCGAAAACAAGTCGCCGTGCGTGAAAACGATGTACCGGTGGGAATGAGAAACAAACGATGCTCAGAGTCTGCCTCTTCGCGGTGCCTAGGCGTCCACAGGCTTTAAGTTCCATGCCAGAAATGACATGACGTGTTTAATTCGAACTGCACGTTCACGCGGAGACGAGCCAATCGGTGGGAAGCTGCGTCGTGTGAAATGTGCGCTGCGGTGCTGGACGGGCGTGACTCCTGCACGGGGTCTGTGCGGGTCTCGCGGCTTTTCCTGCGGGGCACGAATCCGAAGACTGAGCTTCTACGTCCCTTCTCAGAAGGGCCGACGCCGTTAAATCTCAGTGCGGCTCATTAGGAGCCAACAATGCCGTGACTGAATCAGGAACAGTGCTCCTAAAAGACAACCCAATGGCATGCACAAAATCAGCCTGGAATCAGGGCGGGGATTCAGACTTTACATTTTCTTATTATCTAAAAGTGTGTAAATTCAACAGCCACTTGGTCAACAGTCAATTAAGCCCTGTGCGCATCTCTCTCTTTCTCTGTTTATCTCTGTCTCTCCATCTCTCTCTCCTCCTGCTCTCTCTCTGCCTCTGTCTGTCTGTCTGTCTATCTGTCTCTCTCCCTCAATGTATAGCTCTCTCTCTCTCTCCTTTTCCATCTTCATTTTTTGGGTGATGTTGTTTCGCCACAGCAGCGGCTCTACCTATGCGCAGACCCCCCTGGGCCATGCATCACTGACAGACCCGGGCCCAGACTGACTGCCTTGTTTCCGTGGTGA
The DNA here is from genome assembly GCF_018555375.3 of Anguilla rostrata. Lineage (NCBI taxonomy): Eukaryota > Metazoa > Chordata > Actinopteri > Anguilliformes > Anguillidae > Anguilla > Anguilla rostrata. The sequence continues at coordinate 35,466,352 of NC_057941.1, read as the reverse complement.
CCCCTTCTGCCGCCGAGCCTATCCTTTAAGGAGATTTATGGGCCGGCGTCTTGCGCCAGGAGCCGCCGCGCGAGCGGACCCCGGGGGGGTGGGGGGGTTTTGGGTTTGGAGTGAGTGGGGGGTGGGGGGGTTGGGGGGTTGGGTCTTGGGTGGGGGAGAGCTCCTCGCGGCAGCAGGAAAGAGCATTAATAACACAGAGCCAGGTCTGAGTCTGGCGATCAGGGCTCTGCTGGTGAGGGAGGCCTAGACAGTGAAAAAGGAGGAATATCCCATTCCTGAGGAAACAGGGCGCAAGGAACCCTGGGAAATAGGAAAAGCGCCTGCTCGAGGCGCTATATAATGGATTACACCCCCAAAAACATTCGCCAACACAACAGACTCTTGGTCAGTTGCTGAGGAATAAGGCCTTTAAATATTTGTAAAGATAACTGACATTTAATGTCAAGGTGACAAGGCATGACACTGATGGCTATTGACCACAGGTGAAAGGTAGTGCTTTACATTTACACACAATGGTAACAAAATGGTAGCTGGCTATATACAGTATCTAACAAATGTTAAATGCATTACGGTGTTCCACCGTAAACAATAAAATCATTTGCATTTCAGCTGTTTACAATTTTGTACCTTTCACCATTTTACATACCTTTACTGTAAAATTCACTGTACAAGTATTTTCTTTTTTCTTTTTTACAGTGTGTACCGCAGTTTATGATTGGATGATTTGTTGCACAGAAAGGCTTCATGCTGAAATGCTAACGATGGATATATATGATATGGTATTTCCCGAGGCTCTGAGCCGTTGGATGACGCCACTGAGCATGTGCGGGAGGCTCGGAATGTGGCGGTCGTTGTCCGCGAGCTCCGGGGTGAGGGGGTTGGGGGGGTGGGGGGGCCTCGGCTGGGCTCAGCCCGGCGTGGGCTCGCTCTTATTTCAGGCCCCATGTTTTATTTAGCCGCAACATCTCGTCGCCATGAAAAATTTACCGCCACCACCGCGCCTCCTCCGGCCTAATGTTAGCCGCGTCGCGCAGAATTCACTCCCTCTTTAAATATTTCTCAGAACAAATGGACTCCCGCCGCCTCGCCTCTCCTCCAGCAAAACCACCACCCCCACCGACACACTCAGACGCTCCACAGCGCGGCCTGGAGCTGGCCGGAGATCGCCCGCCCCGTTCTGTCCACAGAGCACTCTGCCACGCCCCTCCCCCTCACCCCCTAACTCCCTGCCCCCCATATCCTGAAACCCCTGGGGCGTATGGCGCCAGCCTGGGACCCCACGCCCCGCACCCCTCCGGAGAGGCCCGCCTAATTGCATCTCCAAATTTCGTCTGGGGCTCTGGGATCATTCAAAATTCAAATGAGCGAATTCACCGCCCCCCCCCCTCCACATCTCATTTAGCGCCTTTCCCTCCGGGAGTTTTGGGAAAATGCAGCGGGAGCCCCCGTCGAGGATGCCATTTCCCCCCGTTAGCAGAGAAAGTGTGGAGAGGGGCGGGGCGAGGCGGGGCGAGGCAGGCGGGGCGGGCGGGGCGGGGCTGGGCTGGGCTGCTACACTTAAACACACTCATTACGCTGTGGGTAAAGGGCAACATCATCGTCTCTCCGGGGCAGAGCCCAAACCTCACCGTTGTCCTGACACACGCCTGTGAACACTGCGCGTCTGAAACAGAAACACCCCGCTACAGCGTAACAGTAAACAAAGGAACCGGAGCCACCTGCTGAAACCATATCATTCTCATCCTCCTGTATATGTCTGCCATAGGCTTTCTGTGTAACAAAAACCACATAAAGCAAACTGAAAATCAAAACTGAATGTCACTGACAGAACATTTGTAGGACCTCTTATTCATAGCAACTTACACCACGTACAGTTTTAAGCATTGATTTCATTCCTATAACAATATATACGGAAGCAATTAAAGGAATTAATTAAGCAACTTGCTGATGGGTACCAACCAACCTACTGGGAATCAAACCTGCAACCCCTACAATGTTATAAGACCACTTCCCAGAACATTATACTACGCTGCTGCACTCATGAATCAGTAAGAGAAGCCAAAAAAAGGAATGCACACGATAATTGATTGGCACGCATAATAAAAGCGTCACATGCACGTTTGCCCATGGTTCCATATTACAGTACAATTCAAGATGTCTGCTAGGGGTCAGTACCTTTAAACTAGCGCCAGATGGGCATTACACATTGGTGGAGATGAGCTCAATCTTCTCCTCTCTCTGTTAAGTCATTTGAGATTGTGGAAGGCACTATATAAAGAACATCTAGCCGCAGCACTTTTAAAAAAGCAGTGCCTCAATGAAAAGACTTTTCCTTAAACTGCACAGCAGATGCATCAAAACCGCCTTGGTTTAGCGTCCTAATTTTCACAGGGAAGAATACTGACGTATCATCTGACATCTTCAGCCTCATCGCTGTGAATATATTGACTGATAATAGCATACGTTCTGCGGTGACACTTAACTACTTATTCCACTTATACCACCAGTTGCACTTTAACAGGCTGTGAACGTGCTGTCATTTTTTCAACAAAAAAAGAAATAGTTTTTACAACAAACAAAAAAAATCCCACTTGCTTTTAAGAGCTGAGTTACTTGCGCAGGTAACTAATGAATACTTTGATCATTATCTTTCTCTCACAGCCTGAGATTTTATGAATTAATTTGTGTAAATGAGGCAAAGCCGCAGTGTCACACCTGAGTAAAGAAGCTTGTACCTCACACCTAAGTAAGGAAGCTTGTACCCCACACCTGAGTAAGGAAGCTTGTACCTCACACCTGAGTCAGGAAGCTTGTACCCAACACCTGAGTAAGGAAGCTTGTACCTCACACCTGAGTAAGGAAGCTTGTACCTCACACTTGAGTAAGGAAGCCTGTACCCCACACCTGAGTAAGGAAGCTTGTACCGCACACCTGAGCAAGGAAGCTTGTACCTCACACCTGAGTAAGGAAACTTGTACCTCACACCTGAGTAAGGAAGCTTGTACCTCACACCTGAGTAAGGAAGCTTGTACCTCACACCTGAGTAAGGAAGCTTGTACCTCACACCTGAGTAAGGAAACTTGTACCTCACACCTGAGTAAGGAAGCCTGTACCTCACAACCGAGTAAGGAAGCTTGTACCTCACACCTGAGTAAGGAAGCCAGTACCTCACACCTGAGTAAGGAAGCTTGTACCGCACACCTGAGTAAGGAAGCTTGTACCTCACACCTGAGTAAGGAAGCCTGTACCTCACACCTGAGTAAGGAAGCCTGTACCTCACACCTGAGTAAGGAAACTTGCTGACGCTCCTGTGCTGTAACTGAAGCTGTAGGTTTTTATGAACGCTGCACGGGAGATGAAACATAGATGTGACCAGGCGTGGAGGAGAGTGTGTGTGTGTGTGAGCGAGCGAGTGAGCCTGACTGCGAGTGTGTGTGTGTGTGTGTGGGCAGGCCATGTGTGTGTGTAAAAAAGCATGTGTGTGTATGTGTGTCTGTGTGTGGTAGAGAAAGAATATCGGAGCATGCAGTGTGTGTGCTGTTGTGTATGTGTGTCTGTGTGAGGGACAGAGAGAGACTGAGAGAGAAAGAGATATAAACAGAGAGAGAGGGAAAGAGACAGAGAGAGAGGGAGGGAGAGAGAGAGGTATCAGGCATATTTGGCAGACGGGGTCTGACTGAAACGCTTCTCTCGCCCCAGCATTCTCCACTAATCTGCCCAGAAGACCAATGGCAGCCTGAGGCCTGCCCTGGCCAGGAGGGACCAGGACAGGGAGGGGCGCTAGAGTCACCCAGCCGAGCCAGGGAGCTAATTGTTAGGCATGTTACCAGCGCTGGGTACCCCCTGACACCCCCGAGGCAACCCCGCCGCACAGCCTTGTGAAAAATGAACCAGGGACTGTGTCATTATAACACTGGAACACAGGCACGCGTTTATACATCATTAAGACGAAAGCATTAAAAAGTCCCGTCCTGGCGGCCCATAATTGTATGTACGGGGCGTGTGTGGGGAGGGGGGTGGGGGGTGTGGGACAGCTGCTGGAGGGGGGGCGGGGGGGGGGGGGGCATGACAGTGGCCAAGCTGCAGGATAACACACAAGGTTATTTTATGACCTGTCTGTTACACTGACTGAAGCGCTTCAAATCCACGCGTTTATTGAAACTCAAACTGATGTGGTGTTCCGGCCAGAAGGCTGTTGGTCAGTTAAATCTTAGAGCTGATTTATTTCTCCATGTCCGTTTTGCTGTTCTGCGGATTAATTGGTAAACTGTTTAAACATAAACAAAGCAACACTTTTCACGGAGGCATGAACTTTAAAATTAACCCCTACTTGACCTCAAAATTCAACCTTCAATAACTGGAAAGTGACGATATCCAAAGCAATCTTTCACAGGGCTGTTCACTCAAAGGTCAGCTGGTCGCTTCTTGAGTCAGTTTTTAAGGCCTACCTTTAAGCCACCGGAAACATAAAAAACAGATGAATAACTCATTTCATTCATCATATACTTCCTTTGTGTTGCTACACATGCGCTCCGTGTAAGCTCTTAATCCACGAAGCTCGCACTTCGAAACGCAGCGGCGCTGGATAGTGTAGGCTAATCAACTCTCAGGAAAACTCGGTGAAGGCTTTTTGCGCCACACCGGCGCTAAATTTAGGCGCGTGTAGCGGGAGCGATGAGGAGCGGGCCGCGAACGACGCGGGTCCCGCGGACGAAGGTGTCCGGTCCCCACGGGGCGATCTTTTCACGCCGTTAACGGGCCGCGCTAAATCACAGCGAGGCGCTCGCGCCCGCTCTTCGCCAAACGCAGGCAAACATCCTGCTAAAAAAGGAAAATAAGAACCGGATTCTGCACGCACGATCAGACAGGTCAGGGCGCGTGAGCGCTACTTCTAGCTAGAGGCAGGATAAGCGCACTCGGTCACCCGGGATGTGTGCGGTGTGTGTGAGTGTGTGTGTGTTGGTGTGTGTGCGGGATGGTGTTTTGTGTTGCGTGTGTGTGTGTGTGTGTTTGTAGTGGTAGAAGAAGAAAGAAAGAGTGAGATAGTAAAAAGAGAAAGAGAATAAAAAAGTGCAAGAAGGGAAAGACTGCTGGAAGGGGACGCTGCACCTATGGGTATCATCATCACTAGAGGATCGGGGGGGTGGGAATTTAACGTGATCGGTTACCCCCCCTCCCATTCTCTTCTTGTAAGTGAGAAACAACGCTGACCTTGAGGGTCTGCTAACTCGACAGGCATTTCAAACAGTTTCACGCCCGTTTGCTAATGATGCAATCACCGCATCACAACGACAACAATAACAAACATCAACCCTACACGGGAACTGCGGCACCTGCTTTGAAACGCAACGCCTTGACGACGTACACTACAGAGATAGACAAACAAACGCAAACAATCCAACCAATCACCATGCAGCTGTCTGTTCTGCCCCACCCCCATTTTTGCCATTCGGTCATTTCAGCGAGCGTGGCGTGGCAGCGGGGAGTTCGATCTCCGATACATTACGGGGGGTGGGGGGGGGGGGGGGGGGGCGGAGGGGACACGCGGTGGGCGCCAGAGGACGTGTTGGGGACCCCTCCACGTTTGTCAAACAAATGAAACACGCTCTCCATTCCTCACCTGCCCAAACGCCACCGCCGCATATGGCCCGGCGAGTTAAGAGTGAGGAAACGCGCATACATTAGCATACCTAATGAGCGGCCCTCTCCATTTAATATGCTAATCTCCTGAAATATTACCGAATGCCGTCTGTTCTAAATGAATAAATTTGAATCAGCAATTAGAATAATCCTTTATAATTAATGAAAACTGTCAATTTTGGTTCATAAGTAATATGATTAACAGGATCACGAGACACTCATCAAGTTCACCAGGGGCCCGTAATCTTGAGAAGGACTCGGGGAAGGGAAAAAAACAAGTATGGGCATTCCCCTAAAACAGAAAAAAACTAAATGATTGATTGATGTAGCTGAGGAGGCAGTGAAAGGGAGACTCGGGGGCAGGGACACGTCCCTGTAAAGGCGAGGCCTCGTGGTGCATTTTAATTCATAATAAGGAAGGGGACCCTTAACCCACTTTTCACGAGGATCTGGGAAGAATTCATTAAAAAGTAATAATTAACGGCTCGCACGCGTGAGAGCTCATCACGCACCACACCCCTCCGCACGCCTCCGCACCCCTCCGCACGCCTCCGCACCCCTCCGCACTCCCGGCTTCGACCGGCCGCCATCACATTCATAAATTCATAAATTCTTATGTTCCTGTCGCAACGCTCATGTCACATCAGCGAGGGCGATTTAAAACGCAGCTGGGACGTGGTCCTGGGTACAGGGGTGTGCGATGGCGGGATGGCAGGTACAGGGGTGCGATGGCGGGTACTGCGACTCAAACGTCAGGCTCTTAAAATAGTTTCCCGATCAAAACGCGTACAATCGACCACGTGCCAGCCCAATATCTAATAGCATATAATAGCACTGACCATTTTTCAAGGGCATTTGCCACTCTTTTATGAAGACTACAGCAAGATAGTGAGGACATCATAACCTTCAGGTGTCAATCCAGTAACACCGTAAATGGATCCCAGGCAGATCATAATAGCCCACTAAATACTGCATAATGCATAATATCCACTGCCATACGAATACATAAATATTATATATTATGACCGGGTTACGCCAAATGGCGTTCGTAGGACATGTGACATGGGATGTTATGTCGCCTAGTGTCATAAGGCCCTATTGTTACATGCTTCAGAAGCCAGTCCGAGCCAGGCTAATGCTAACAGAGAGGATGAGGATAACGATGACAGCGAGGGTGATTTAAAAGCCACAGGGAGAGACTCAGGAAGCACCACCACCTCACACCACACCCAAACCAGGCCCACAGCAGACCACACATTCATGCCTTTTAACCCTTTGAAGAGCTTCTTTTTTTTTTCAAAATTCTAAGTCAGTGTTCTAGAACTCCACTGCTTTCAGTCACCAGTAGTGATTGTGACATCAGCATTAGAATGTTCAGTTAAGAGCATTCTAATAGAACATTTGTGATCTCACACTTTTAAAGGGTTAGAGGAACAAGAGGCTCCACCAAAACAGCTAAAATGACTGCCAATGAAATGCACTTTTTCTTACCTGTTTCCAAAGTCGGCCAGACAGATCCGATGATGAACATATGCAAGAAAAGCAGAGGGAGAGAAAAGAAAGAGTTAATTGTGGGTAACAGGAAATAAGCTGACTCACAGTAACTCAACCAAAACCGACTGTATTGGTGCATGTGGGGGGGTCGTGAGAAAACAAATAAATAGAGAATAAAAAGAATAAATATAGAACAAACAGGTCACGAATCCTACCACTAAGGGACGGTCCGCTCACCGTGCTCCAGAATTGCTAATACCCCACTAACCACACCGACGCCATTATGGAGAAAAAACGCACCAATGAGGAAATGATAGCCAGTGTGGTTTTGTAACATGTTATGAGCTACATCTCCCGCTGTGAGCTATATTCTCCACTCTCCACAAATACTCCAGCGCTGTGAAGTTCGGGAGGAAACGCCATCCATAAGGGAACTGCAGTTGGATAAGCCACAAAATGTTCAGCGTCAAATCAACTCCACATTTTCATTCACACGAGCCAGAGCCCCATTTTCTAATACATTAAAGAACCTTTACAGCTTATTTAACACCAAGCTTTTCATCCTGTATGTTTTTGATAACAATTTAAAAATTTTCTGCCTGCCAAAAGGGGCTATAATAACTGTACAATTCTGGCAGGGGGCTACAGTGTTCATGACTTAAATGTTCTAAAATCATTATCCAGGGAAAAGTATTCCCCCACCATTAAAACTATATTCGGGGGGTAATTGGGGCAAACCCTTTGGATCCATGGCTGTAAATCAGAAGTGCCCTAAAGCAGAACTCAACACCTTCATCCAAAAATACCTCCCACCCCCCACCCTCCCCTCCCCATACATCCCCCCCTTTGGCAGTGCTGGGGGGGGGGTGGGGGGGGAGGGAGAGTTAGAGCCAGCCAGGAACGAGGCATTACGCAATCCACAGAGAGGAAATCAATCCCACTCCACAGTGAGATACATTTCCAAAAAGGCTTACGATGACATCATCTGGGACCTGCAGGAGGTCAGGGGGGTCGGGCTGATAGCGCTCTCCTCAAAGACAGGGAAACAATGGCTCACAGCCCTCGCAGCGCGAGGGGTACACATCCGAAATAACACACACGGGGTGAGGGGGCGCAGCTGAGAGGCAGCATTACTGCGTATGGGACAAAATATCGCTCCATTTATTTTAGCCCCTTGAAGAGCAGAGTTTTTAGTAATGTTTTTTTTATATTCAAAATTCCACGCCAGTGTTCTATAACTCCATTGCTTTCGATTATTCGTGATTGTTACATGAGCATTGGAATGTTCGGTTAAAGAGTGTTCTAATCGCGTATTTATGATCTCACAGCTTACACACAAAAGGCCTGTGGTGCAGTAGGCAGTGGTGGCAGTGTAGTGGGTGGTGGGGGTGTTGATCCAATAAGAGAAAAAGGTTCTATGTATTATAGTCCAGGGGTCTATGTATTATAGTCTATGGATTAGTGTGCCACTCAGTGAAGAAAACTTTATATGTATACAGCAAGTGAAGCGCTGAGCTTTTATATTGTTTTCCTGTTGCGGAAGCATGAATTTTCTTTTCTTCATCAAAACAAATTTTAGGTGCGTGTGTGTGTGTGGTGGGGGTTGGCAGGGGGGCTATGGGGTGGGGGCTAGAGGGTTTTCGAGAAACAAAAGGTCCCCCCCATACCCCTCCCTCCATATCGGGCCAGGAGTAATTAACTGATTCTGGCGAGTAGGGGCTGCTGCTGGACCCGGTAATGGTGTCATTTACACTCCAGTCACAAGAGTCCGCCGTCCAATAATTAGCTGGCTACACCGCACCAACGCGCCGGCTAATTAGCAAATTATGTTGAAAAAAGCAGGCCCCTAATTAACGGTTATTATGGCATTTCAGAAGTTGCCGCTTTAATTAGCAAAGAATCGGAGCATGCATTTCAATGCTGCCACTTAAATATTATCTCTCGCGTTGCCAACCCACACTATCACCACCCCCCCCCCCAGACCCCACCGCCAAAATAATTCAAATCCAATCCACACTACACTCATGCTACTATTGCCAAAGACTCCCCCCACCAACCTCTACCCCCCAAAAAAATAAAATAGATTCACACTCTCTCAAATGAAAGCATAAAAAACCAACACACATTAACAAACACACGATCAATAAGTAAGCAAGGGTGATTATTATCAGGCGTAAACAGTGCTAGCTGATTAATTTGTTTTATGCAAAGTTGCTGTGTATTTAATAATATTTTTCCAAAGCAGCAAGAAACAGGCATAATTTCTGCTCCATTAGTGAACACTGTCATCCATCATTACAAGCGCCTGTACTCCTCCCTCCCTCCCTCCCTCCCTCCCTCTATCATTTAGTTCTTTTTCTCTATCTATTGCACAGAATGAATATTATGCGTGTGAATGAAAGAGTGCATGATTGTGTTTGTGTGTGTGCTTGTGTGTCTGCATGAGTGTGTATGTCTGTGTGTAATAGTATATGTGTATGTGTGTGTGCATGTGAGTACATGTTAGCATGCACAAAAAATGTCTCCACTATGACCCAGCTACACAAGCAATGCAATAAATACATCCCATTTCTGATAAATTATTAATGATAATTTTTGCTTATTTCCAGAATCACTTCTATGTCTTCCATTATGTGTCGTAATGCCCTGAGGCCTGTCTTTGGCTGGGTTGCCCTGAGCAACGCTCCGGACCAATCGCTGAGCTGGGGGTCAGGAGACTGTGGTTGTAACTGAAGTGGGGGGGAGATAGATCTCCATATTTTAGCCCTCCCCCCCCACCCCCAGCTGCAGGACACAGGGGAGCCAGAGGAGCACTGACAGGAGCCAAGGACCCAGCGGCATACCAGAGAGTCCAAACCCCCCCGCCCCCCAAAAAAAAATAAAAAATAAAAACTACCCCCTCCCAACACTACAGTGCCGGTAGGCTGTACACGCCTTCACAAAACTCAGCAAGCCAGAATGCCATGCTCTGATTCTCACACACCGCCCTTCCAAGATGAAATAACCCTTCAGTTTACTGTGCACCACATCCACCTCACCGTTTTCTTCTTTTTTTAACTGTGTTTTTATAGCAGCCACAGCCCTCGATGACTGATGACCCCCATCAGGTGACTTCCAAACATTTTGGGTTTCAAACAAAAGGGAGACTGTTACCTGAACTGCACTAAGTTTTCCTAAACCCAATCCTAAACTCAGAGGCCTCAGTGGATCCTGGGGCTTGGGTAGGAAGTGTGCCCCCTTTCAAAGCCCACAGCAGGGGGGAGGCCTGTGACCCATCACCCAGGCTTTTTCAACGCAAGGCCCTTTGGCATCCACTCCAGCTCTCCTGCCAAGTTTATGTCTCCACGGCAACCAGGAAGTTTTCGAAAAACCAACTGCACCTCAGACGGACCTCTCGAAGGTTCCCGGAACACCTCTTTTCTTCTGACTGAGGAGGCACGTCGGGCCTCCACAATGACACTCAAGGAAAGGGGATAAAAATGAGAGCCTGCTCTTCGGCTGCTCCCAGCGCTGCCAATCAGCGTCTGCGTCAGGGCCTGTTTCAGCGCCTTCCGCAAGGCCGGCCCAACCGCCGAACCCAGCCAGCTTCACAGGCTATCAATCCAGGGGAAAAAATAATAAATATGCAGGAGCGGCGAGCATTAGCTCCATCAAGACAACTCCCAAATTCCCAGTGACATTTGCATCAGAAACAATGACACCCATTATAGCTAACCACAGAATGGAGGGGGGGGGGGAGTATTTAGAACACTTCCCTGGTGGTCTGATTTTGCTCTTTTCTCTTTTTTTTGGGGGGGGGGGGTTGTTTTAGTTTACGTGACAAATCTGTTCTCATGACCTGTGTTTCATAGCAATCACCTTCAGGACAAGCACTCACACACGCACGGACGCACGCACGTACGCACGCACGCAGGCACACGCACACATGCACGCACACACGTACGCGGATACACACACACACACACACACACACACTGATGAATAGAGGGTTGTCTTTTTATTCTAATAAGCAGACTCTATGGACTAAAATGAATTAAATCAGGTATTGGTAATTTCCTCCTAAATGGTTATTAGTTGTTAATATTCATGAATTAATTGGCACTCTGTTACCAGTGGAAGTACTCGATCCACCTCTGAGGTACATGTACTCTGGGCAAAGTCATATTTTAATAGCCGCCACCATTACACACATGCAACAGAACTGAGGGACAACAGCACCTGCTCTCTGACACACGTGCGTGTAAAGCTCTTCGAAAGCCATGCTGACTTGGAGGGCAGTGTGCAGCTCTGAGGGCAAACTGCAGAGAAAAAGGGGGGTGAGGGGAGTTGTGCAGCAGGCAGTTCTCTGGGGTAAGTTAGTCAGGTTAGGGGGTGAGGGACAGGCTCTGAGAGTCGTGTTTTATTTTGGGAGGGGGAGGGGGTTTCAGGAAGTTGGGGGAGCAGGAAAAAGAACAGCGTGAAGGACAGCTGGATACACTTCCTTCATGGATGGAGGAGCAGGATGGCGTCATGGTTACCTAAGCAGGGCACTGTCAATGTCCTGCCACTATAGCCTCCCCCTGACACACACGCACACACACACACACACACACACACACACGGACACACACCCCAACCCGCACGCACACACACACACACACACACAAATACAGCTTCATATACCCATACTCCAGTACAGCTCTGACCGCATATCCTCCCCCCCCCCCACCCCCACACCCCCCAATAAAGGCATAAACTCCACTACAGTGTGGGAAATTATTTTAGTCCAGAAATTAATAACACCATCCCAAAAGTAAAACGCACCAATGTGCCCCTGCGAGAGAAAAAAATTCCCGTCTATAAAACAAAGGGACAAAAAAACTTTAAGTGCCCCCAGGGCTCATAAGCAGAACACACCCATGCCGTACGATTCTTACAGAGATGTCCCAACCATCCCTACTGCTCTCCACAACCAAGTAGACCAAACAGAGACATTTCAAAACACCGCATCAGTATAAACGCTTGATAACTTATTCATATCTGCATCATATATCGGTAAAATATAGCTTTGTGAATATATATGGTATCTGGCTAGATTCAGTGCTAGATCTCTCCTGTAGTATAGTGTGAAACCTGTAGGCTATAAACCAGGAAATATCCGTAAAGCAGTAAATATACCGCTGACAAAAGATAGCGTGTAAGCTGTTTACATTGTTCTGGAAAAGAGGATTTAATAACCAAATGAATGTTACAATGCTGTAATGACGACAGGTAAATGGAACTGATATTCCCTCTCTACATCTTCCTCTCCTCCCCTCTCACCCTTTCATTTCACTTCTGAATGGTTGTCATATTGATTCACAGCTCATTTTCTCTCCTTGTTTCTTTCACTTTTTTAAAGTGTGTGTGTAATTAACGTGCTGTTAATGAATAATTAATTGCAACTAAAGCTGCCGCAAAGTGTACGCGTTTTAATTATTTAAACTGCAAACATGAAATCACAACATATCCAACAGTACATTGTTTTTAAACTTCCTCACTCAGATGAGCATGAGTGTTTGTGCTTGTACACATGCATGCATGTGCTTCTGTGTGCGCACATGCATAAAGTGTTTGTTTGTGTGTATGTGCGTGTCTGTGTGTGTCTGTCTGTGTGAGTCTGTGTGTTTGTGTGTGTGTGTGTGTGTGCGTGTGTCTGTCTGTGTGTGTCTGTATGTGCGTGTGTCTGTGTCTGTGTGTGTCTTTGTGCGTGTCTGTGTGTCTCTGTGTGTGTGTCTGTGTGTGCATGTGCGTGTCTGCGCTTGTTTGTATGTGTGTTTGACTCTCACTGTTCTCTGCCGAGAACAGAAAGTCCCTTATTAAATTATTAATGCACATTAGCAATGCGAATATTGTTCATTTCCTCCCAGCATCACAACAGGCTTTCACGTGCCATGGCCTACAGGTGAAAGAAGAGAAGGGGGCTACAAACATCCCTGTGCTCGCTCTCATTGTGATGTTTTTAGGGAGGTGGGGGGGGGGGGTCAGGTGTACCCGTCCCCCCCCCCCGCCCGCCCCACCCCGGGTGTGTACCCTGTGCCCGTCCTGCCTCACCTCTCGTTGGGCGGCCCGTACCGGTGATCCCAGGCCAGGCCCCACATACGCCCTTCTCACGCTCTAGTAAATAACCGAATTACAGGCCGATTGCCTTCATTACCGCACTGCTGGGCTCCCGTCCCCAGATGCCGGCCGGCCTGTCGGTTGCGTTGGTTCATTAGGAAAGATCTAATTATTACTGTTGCGTACGAAAAAGCAGCTCGCTGGGTGGGTCCAGGTTATTTGCGGAGCGAGGACACGGAGTACCTTTTTTTTCCACCGTTAAAATTAGGCTCTCGTAATAAATGTATAACACGACAAAAAGTGGAGAACGACCTGCTTACCGTTTTTTTTCTTTCTCTCTTTTAGAAAATGTCAAGAAAAATCATTTTAACAGTTGATAATGACTGTAGCTGGTGGAATATGCAAGACGGGCACCACCACTTTTGGGCATTAGGGATCCACTGAAAAGTGCCACCCGGATTTCTGCAGCCGTGCAATCACATGGCCAAACCCCTGCTCACCTGCTGCAAGTCAAAAACAGCCACCTCACCTCCCTGCTACCCACACTGACACCCCTTTTAAAAAAACTTTTAAAAAACCCAGAAACAATTATATAACCGTTCAGCCAGGTACAACATACACCTGCACACGCAGTGCAGTGACACTTCATATCTTTGGCGGTGATAATCTCACAGTGACAGTCACAGTCCCAACTCAAAGTGCAGCCCTACACTGTGTGAACACAGACATCTCTCTTTCTCTGTCTGTCTGTCATTCTTTCTCTTCTCTCCCTCCCTACCTCTCTCCCTCCCTCTCTCCCTCTCTCTCTCTCGCTCTAGCGCCTGGTTTGATGAATGACAGGCAGTACTGCTCTGCTCTTAATAAAAACCACCATCTCTCTATCAACAGACAGCATTCCACAGGAAAATGGGGGTGGTGGGGGGAGCTGTTTCTTTCAAGAAGTCATGGAATCTAGGAAGGCGTTCTGTCAGGAATATCGGTTTCGATGGAGGAGAGAGTGTTGCTAACACCCCCCTACCCCCCCACTCCCCCCCTCGGAGCCCGACTCCAAACACAGACAGCGTCTGACTGCTGATGATGATACCCTGTTCCACAAGCCCCCCCACTCAACCCTCACCCCTCCCAAATCCAAGAGAGACTGACTTAGCCTGGAGACAGGCAGAGCACTGAAACCCCCACCCCCAGCCCCTTACTGCCCCTCTCCTCACACAGACAGCAGACCAAAGTGACCTGGAGAGAGGAAGTGGAAGAACCTGCTGTGCAGATGGCAATGCGAACTGTACCTATTCCTGGTCTCCGTGCCAACTTCTTAATTGCTTAATTGGCCCCTAACGTGTACACCGTCACTGTGGCGACATTTCTTGATAAGCGTGTGAATGACAGCCAAAGACTGATCTTGTGTCCCAATACGAAATGTTTTACTGTGATCTAATCTAACCTGTGATGGATGGGTGGCCTGTCCAGGGTGTATTCCTGCCTCTCGCCCAGTGCATGCTGGGATAGGCTCCAGCACCCCCCGCAAGCCTGCCCAGGATAAGCGGGTATAGATAATATAATAATGATAGTCTACAAGTGAACCAGGGTTGGGGCATTCAGCCAGTTAGCTCATTTAGCCAGGGTAACTGGTAGAAACAAAAACCTGCAGACACGCTGGATGTCCAGGACCGGAATTACCCACCCCTGTCAAAGGCATTTGGAGGTACTACCTACACCTGCTGCAGACCGTGAGGTCTGAATCATCAGCTCGCACTTGTTTAAAGATTTGTTTACAGTTATATTATTCATATTTTTACAGTCAGTAGCACACACACTGGTAATCGCTGTGACTAAACTTGTGTTGAGGATGTGAGGGCGTGGGGGAGGGTTAGGGGGTTGGGGGTGAATGGTTTCAGTCTCAGCAGTTGCTTTTCTCCCCATCAGCAGTTGTTGTTGCGATTAGCGTCTGAGGGCTGATTAGCTTCCTGTGCGAACACCTGGGAGGAGATATTTTTCTTTCTTGCTTTTTTTCTTTTCTTTAAGAGACAGGCTCTGTTGAAAGAGATGTAATATGTGTTGTTTTAATCTCACTCTCCGCCTGGGGTCACACTGGTGGGACCTCCTCCCCGTGTGTTCTGAGCAGTGGTGTCAGTGTGAGCGTGTGTGAGTGTGCGTGAGGAAGTGTGTTCTGAGGCAGTGGTGTGAGAGTGTGTGTGAGTGTGTGTGTGAGGACGTGTGTTCTGAGCAGTGGTGTGAGAGTGTGTGTGAGTGTGAGTGTGTGGTGTTTTGAGGCGGTGTGATGTTGTAGAGTGTGTGAGGTGTTAGGAGTGGTGAGGTGGTGTGTGTGAGGAGTGTGTTCGAGCAGTGGTGTGAGGTGGTGTGAGTGTGTGTGTGGTGTGTGTGAGGACGTGTGTTCTGAGGCAGTGGTGTGAGAGTGTGTGTGGAGTGTGTGATGTGTGTGTGTGGAGGGACGTGTGTTTGAGGCAGTGGTGTGAGTGTGAGTGTG
This sequence comes from Anguilla rostrata, assembly GCF_018555375.3. NCBI lineage: Eukaryota > Metazoa > Chordata > Actinopteri > Anguilliformes > Anguillidae > Anguilla > Anguilla rostrata. The sequence continues at coordinate 35,450,658 of NC_057941.1, read as the reverse complement.
AGTGTGTGTGTGTGTGTGAGGACGTGTGTTCTGAGGCAGTGGTGTGAGAGTGTGTGGTGTGAGTTTGAGTGTGTGTGTGTGAGGACGTGTGGTTGGAGTAGTGGGTGTTGAGAGTGTGATGTGTGAGTGTGTGTGTGGGAGTGTGTTTGGAGGCAGTGGTGTGAGTGTGAGTGTGAGTGGTGTGAGGTGAGAGTGTGTGTGTGAGGGGACGTGTGTTCTGAGGCAGTGGTGTGAGAGTGTGTGTGAGTGTGGTGTGAGGTGTAGAGAGTGTGTGAAGTGTGTGTGAGTGTTGTGTGAGACGTGTGTTTGAGCAGTGTGGATGTGTGTGTGTGTGTGTGAGGACGTGTGTTCGAGGCAGTGGTGGTGATGGAGTGTGTGGTGATGTGTGAGGTGTGTGAGAGTGAGTGTGAGAGTGTGTGTGAGTGGTTGGGACGTGTGTTCTGAGCAGTGGTGTGAGAGTGTGTGTGAGTGTGTGTGTGGTGTGTTGAGAGTGGTGTGAGGTGGTGTGAGGTGGTGTGAGGACGTGTGTTCTGAGGCAGTGGTGTGAGAGTGTGTGTGAGTGTGTGTGAGGTGTGTTCTGAGGCAGTGTGTGAGGTGTGTGTGAGTGTGTGTGAGAGTGTGTGTGAGTGTGTGAGGTGTGTGTGAGAGTGTGTGTGAGTGTGTGAGAGTGGTGTGAGTGTGTGGTGAGTGTGAGGACGTGTGTTCTGAGGCAGTGGTGTGAGAGTGTGTGAGTGTGTGTGAGTGTGTGAGAGTGTGTGTGAGTGTGTGTGAGTGTGTGAGAGTGTGTGTGAGTGTGTGTGAGAGTGTGTGTGAGTGTGTGAGAGTGTGTGTGAGTGTGTGTGTGAGGACGTGTGTTCTGAGGCAGTGGTGTGAGAGTGTGTGTGAGTGTGTGTGTGTGTGTGTGAGGACGTGTGTTCTGAGGCAGTGGTGTGAGAGTGTGTGTGAGTGTGTGTGTGAGGACGTGTGTTCTGAGGCAGTGATGTGAGTGTGAATGTGTGTGTGAGGCAGTGTGTTTTGAGGCAGTGGTGTGAGAGTGTGTGTGAGTGTGTGTGTGTGTGTGAGGACGTGTGTTCTGAGGCAGTGGTGTGAGAGTGTGTGTGAGTGTGTGTGAGTGTGTGAGAGTGTGTGTGAGTGTGTGTGAGTGTGTGAGAGTGTGTGTGAGTGTGTGTGAGTGTGTGAGAGTGTGTGTGAGTGTGTGAGGACGTGTGTTCTGAGGCAGTGGTGTGAGGTGAGTGTGTGTGAGTGTGTGAGAGTGTGTGTGAGTGTGTGAGAGTGTGTGTGAGAGTGTGTGTGAGTGTGTGTGAGTGTGTGTGAGAGTGAGAGTGTGTGTGAGGAAGTGTTGCAGGGGGGCGCTCACAGTGCCCACCAGCTGAAGGAGAGTTAACCAAGCGCGCGCGGCCGCCAGTCAGAGCGCTGGGCTAACGATCCTCCTCCGCGGGCTCTCTGTCATCGCCCGAGGTGAACAGCGAGCAGTTAGCGCCGCGCCGCGCCGCGCGTGATGTGTGACGGGGGGGGGGGGGGGGGGGCAGCGCGTAATGCATCATTCTCCACCGCCCGCCATCCGACAGCTTTATGTGTCCCCCTCTCACTCGGCCTGCTAATGCCCGCCACAGCCGGCCAATCAGGCTCTGCGGAACACAGGTCGGACGCTCGTAAATACAAATGACGAGAGGGGGCATTCCTACGAGGGGGGGTCACAGACAAAGAGATAGGCTTGCGCAGGGGGTAATGGACGAGACAAGGGAAAGCGTGCCAAATCACTCCTACGCAAAGACACGGATACAAAGGTTATTCTACTCACTACATCATCAGCGGGCCAGGGAGAGCGGGGGGTGGGGGGTGGGGGGGGGAAAGAATTGAACAAAGAGAGGGATATAAATTTGATAACCGCAAACTCACACATCGTGTCACTGTGAGACAGCCACTGTGATGGAGGGCATTGCCTGACTGTGTTAAGACATGTTTGCATAAAAAAGCCAGCAATCAGTAAGCCCTGCAGACAGACATTCTGTGGCTCACAAACTACATCATCTTCTGTTCTGCCTTGTTATCAGACAACTCTGCATCAATACACTGATATGGACATGTATGGTACGTGCATACCCGATACACACATATCTTGTGATGTTGAAGAATCATTTTCTCATATCACATCATATCACACATACACACACTTGTATACCTAAGTACCCGGATGCTCACATACATACATACAGACACACCCACACACACACGCACACGCACACACACGCAGACACAAGTAGGGCATTTACCCATAACACCGGCCGGGGTGAACCGGGGGAGGAGGCGCATTAATTAACATCACCTGCGTTAATTACTGCCACGAACCAATCAACGGCTTTCTCCGCTAATTGGGTTTTTCCTTCGCGAAATCACCAGAAATCACCATGGCGACGCATGTCACCCCGGGGCCGGGGGGAATTATGGCGCTATCTGAAGACGTGTCGGGCCGAGGGCGGGCTCTGTTCGGGCCCCAAAACCACGGCGGCCAGAGAACAGCAGCCTCCAGTTCACGCGTGTTTGTGCCACTGCTGGAGCTAGCGTAGCGTGCTTCAGGGACCAGCGGTTTTTTATCGTTTTTAATTCCCCGATATTGAAAGTGTCCAGGTTTACGCCTTCTTTTTTATTTATTTTTTCTTAGCAGAGATTGGAGCAGCTGTCCGCGCTCCCTCTCTCTCTCGTGGGAGATGCTTGCCAGTCCATTTGTGACATATGAGTGTGTGTGTGTGTGTGTGTGTGTTTATGTGCATGTGTGTGGCTGTGTGTGCATGTGTTTGTATGTGTGTTTGCATGCATGCATGTGTGTGTGTGTGCGTGTGCGTTTGTGCGTGCAAGCACGCGTGTGTGTGTCTATGCATGCGTGTGTGTGTGCCTCGTTGTTGAAAACACCTCATAAACCATTTTCTCATACTCATTATGGTACACAAGTAGCATAAGGGTCTTTCTCTGCCTTTCTCCAACATTTCTCCCCTCTCTCCCATACACACATAAACCATGACAATGCATATTTACATCAAATATAAGACACATTTTATTCAATGGAATAATACTGCAGAATATGCCTGTTTCTGGACAGATTGGTCATTAAGAACCAAAGCACCATTTCCTCCAGGGAAAACCAGAGAGTTTAAGACCTGGCTAAAACCCAGAAACTGCCAGAGACTGTCCATCCTTCACATGCAACCTGTTTCTCTCTCCGTTGCTATGGGTCATGAAGGCTCCCTCTCTCTCTCTCTCTCTCTCCATCTCTCTCTCTCTCTCTTTCATTGTATTCCACTCACAACACAAGTTCACATGTGTGTTTCCAAAAGCATACGCTGAAAATAGCAAGTGCTGAATAAGGAGACAAAGAAATAAATAAATGCAAAATTTAAAATGAATTAGAAATAAAAAAATAAATTGTAAATAAAATGGCCCATCACACATGGGGCACACCCAAAGCTAAAGCTGTAGGCTCTATAACAGCGGCACGCCTAGTGGTCTGGAGTTTAATTCTGCCTCATAATTCAGACCAAAATGACACTAATTCTGAATTAGCACACAATATTTCCTGCAAGTGTCAGTCCCCAGTAGCCTGTAGTGAGTTTAGGATAGAGGAGGGAGGGAATGAGAGGCAGTGAAAGAGGGAGAGAGATAGAGAGAAAGAGAGAGGGAGGGAGGAGAGAGAGAGAGAGAGAGAGAGAGAGAGGGGAGAGAGAGGGCGAGGGAGAGAAGAGAGAGATGGAGGGGAGAGGGGAGAGAGAGAGAGAGAGAGAGAGGGAGGGAGGAAGGGGGAGAGAGAGAGGGGAAGGAAGAGAAGAAGCAGTTTGATGGCTCTCGTTTATGACAGGATTGATTTTCCTTCAGCGTTCCTTCAGCAGATGCTGGACCCCACTGTGTCCTGACCTGCACACGGGGCTGTGCGCCTGCTGGTGGCCAGGGCTCCCCAAAATCAATAAGGACCTGTCTGACCAATCACTGCCAACGCTCACCGAGCAGCACAGCCACACACACGAGCACACGCGCACACACAGACACAAGCACACACGCACACAAGCACACACACAGACACAAGCACAAACACACATGCAGCAACACACACACACAGACACAAGCACACACGCACACAAGCACATACGCACACACACACAAGCACAAACACACATGCAGCAACACACACACGCAGACACAAGCACACATGAGCACACGCACACACACACGAACAACACAGCACAACACATGCAGCAACACACACACAGACACAAGCACACAAGCACACACGCGCACACACAGACACAAGCACACAGGCACACAAGCACATACGCACACACACAAGCACAAACACACATGCAGCAACACACGTGTATTCAGACACACACATACACACACACACACAAACACACTCAGACATACACAAACATGTGCGCACACACACACACATACACAAACGCACCCATGCACTTTAAATACTGAAGCCTGTACATTAATATAATTCAGCTTTCATGCACTGCCTAAGCCATACAGTAAACTGAACTGCCAGCCCCTGAACCCCAGAACCCCCCCCACTCCCATCCCCCCCCACCACACACACACACACACACACTTATCAGCATGTACCTTAATGCAGTATTAACAAAGCTGGATGGAGGGTCTTGTAATGCGATAGGTTTGTGCCACTCGCTGTAAATTATAGATCATTATTGATCCCCACACCCCCCGCACTTCAGCACCTGAGGCTGATTGGTGGACTCGGGGAGGGTAAGAGCACTTTACGAGATTAAGACAAACGAGCATCATCAGCGGCACAGAAACACAGCAGAGACCCTGCACACAGTCTAGAAGGCACAGAGAAGGCACCCTTTCCATTTTACTATTATTATTTTTGATGTTGTTGTTGTTACTATTATTATTATACTTTTACTATTACTATTATTATTATTATTCTCTCTCTCTCTCTCTGTGTGTGTGTGTGTGTGTGTGTCTGGGTGTGTGTGTGTGCTGCTGTGTGTGTGTTTGTTCGTGTGTGGTGTGTGTGGTGTGGTGTGTGTGTGTGTGTGTGTGTGTGTGTGTGGTGTGTGTGTGTGTGTGTGTGTGTGTGTGTGAGCGTGTGTGTGTGTGTGTGTGTGTGTGTGTGTGTGAGTGTGTGTGTGTGTGTGTGTGTGTGTGTGTGTGTGTGTGTGTGTGTGTGTGTGTGTTAGCCGCCCAGCTCAGAGCTCCTCAGACAGGGCCTCAGTAATGACTGCTGGCTCACTCTGTGTACACACTCCACCACGTCTCTGATAACCCCCCCCCATTATTACCCCCCCCCACCCTCCCTCCTCCCTCCCCAAACCAGCCCCTCCAAGCCCGAACTCCATCCTTCACCCAAACACATTCTTAGCCACGTACATTGTCCACCCCCCCCCCCCCAAATGAAGTGCCCCCGGCAGCAGGCAGACTGGGGCTCGTGCCAGACGCATTGTTTGCTCGCTACCATACGACCTGTTGTGACAGAGTAAATAGCAGCGGTTTGCGGGGCCAGGCGTCAGACTCGTTCAGTCTGAAAGGAGGCAAGGACTCCATCGAGTGCTTCTCAAGTGCTCCGCGTCTCAGAGAGGTTACACACACACGCACGCACACACACGCACACACACACACTCCTCAGACAACCGGCTCAGTCTGCCCCACTGGGAAATTGCACTCATTGCCATGATCCCACAACAGCGTGACAACAATAACATACCCTCCAGCTTTTTTTTTCTTTTCTTTTCCGAAGCTTTTTTTTTTTTGTACCTGGGACTGGAGCCCATTGAGTTAGAGCTGACTTACCCCTCACCCTGTGCCACAGAGAGGCTGAAGCGGAGTCATTCACATACCTGTCTTCATTAAAGGCTTGCAGGTAGGCATCTTAACATTCGTTCTCATATAATGAGGTTGACATTTCATGTTAACGCTCAGAAATGGAGTTGTCAGGAGCACATTAGAACATAAACCTGCCCAGAAACCCCAGTAACAGTCAAAGGCTTCAATGCTTAATGGAAGGTGTTGACTCACAATCTCACACCTGTTTTTTAAAGAACTCTTTTAAACTGTTATTTTTTTCTCTCTTATCAGATGCATTACGAATGAGTCATTTTTTGTAAACTGTTGCCTCATTAGAAGACATCAGAGACAAAGTGAGTTTATTATACTTGTAAAAAGGGTCGGAGGACGTGGGGAAGAGAAGTTCACCAGCATAACCCTAGTCAATAGAATCCTAGATAACACTAGCCAATGGGAACACAGAAAAGGCAACAAGAAATTTACTTCAGAAGGAACCATGGGAGAAACACATCACAACTGTGTTATGCAGTGCATAATGGGAAATAAGATCTAAAGAAGTGTTCTGATACTTCCTTGTTGATGTCTGACTTATTGTGTGCTCGACTGAGCCATAAAAATACTGACACCAACATTCTTCTTAGATCAGAGCTAAAACAGCGCTCAAGCAAATCTATGTCTTTTCCTGCTCCACGCGAAACAATCTCTCCTCAGCTATGACCATTGTGAAAATAAGATGGGGAAATGGTAAATTCAAATGGAAATCCCACATCTAATAAATGCTGTAAAATTGATTTAAAAGCCACAGAGAAAAAAAGGGGAGAATAAAAGAGTGACTAATACTTCACCGCTTAATGCAAAAAGGAGAGAAAATCATTCTTGTTCGACTAAGATTCCTGTCTCCCCTTCCTCTGAATACACTTGTATCCTATACAAGTGCTAATGGTTCTGAGATTGCCACACCACTAACCCACTCTACAAATCAGCTTTTTCCTTTTACGTAGAGAACCTCCAAAACAGTCTGTTCTGCATCTAAGTGGGGGGTGTGGGGGGAGGGCTCTGGCAGGAAACGCAGATGGATTATCAGAACACGACCCGGAGGGGGAAAACAGAAGAAAAACTGCTTTTACAAGTAGTCCTAGTAAACTGGTGCTGTTAATCACCTCACACACTGCACAGGTTCGCTGGGACAGAGAGGCAAACACCAATATTTCCTTGAAATCAAGGCGTAGCGCTAGTTATCGCGATTTTCATGCTTTTTTTTTTTGTTGTTGTTGTGACATGCGTTCATTCATATGTATGAAACAAGAACAATTTCGGATTTGAAATTAATTGAATGATAAAACAATTTTTCACTGAAAAGGTTCCGCGGCGCATTTTCCTGGATTTCCGCGCTTGTTATGACAACCCCGTCAGCTCGCATCCAACACACTTCAGAGCGGAACGCGCTTCCTTTCAGCAGTTAATGCAAGCATTTACATTTCTCATTACGCGTCCTTGTCCTTCCAGCGCGGGGTCAAGTAAGAATACATGAAAGTAATAAGAATCGCAACAATACAAGAAAAATGGGCTTTTCAGAGTGGGGGAGGGTGTTATTTCACGGGAATAGAAAAACAACGGTGTGTTGTGCTGTTAAAATTAAAATGGAATATATATATATATTATGTGTATATATATATATATATATATGTGTATATATATATACGTGGATCCTGAATAGTGAATCGTGAATAGACAGTGTATGTTGTTTTTAAGCTGCGACCAGCAGCTCTACAGCTCTGTCAGTTGGTTGGTCGGTTGGTCGGTTGGTCGGTTGGTCAGTTGGTTGGTCCACAAAAAGTTTCCCACCTCGTAGCGGCCACAGTGTTCGCCCCAGGAGGCTGAAATTTGGCATGGACGTTGGTCATGACCGAAGGCAGAGCTGAGTAACTTCCAAGGCCGATTGACTGAGAGGGGGCGTGGCCTATCACAAATGGATCATGGATTCACAGATTTGCAAAAGATTTTGTGGAAAGGTTGGTCATGAGCCAAAGAAGAGGTCACATGTTTGTGTGAGGGTGTGTGTGTGGATGCATGCACATATGGATGCATGCGCGTGTGCGGTCGCAACTATTGCGGATTCGCGTTTGTTAGAATTTATTCCAGAACAACGCTTTCCTTTATAAAGGAGTAAACTAAACCTAGTAAATTTACCAATTTAAATTGTTTAAAACAATTTACCGTTGTTTTCTTCCGTTTCCCGCCCGAGGCAATCTTTCCCAGGCGCCCTTGCGGCGCGAGCGTCCCGTGAGCTGAGGTATACGAGGGCGGAAAACCGATCGGTGAGGCGCGCGCTATCGATCGCCCGGCGGGCGGGCCTGCGAAGCAGACACAAAGCTAAGCTAATTAAGAGGGGAGGCGGGACGGGCGCTGCTTTCTCTGCTCCTGTAGGAGAGCGCGTTTAATTACTGTGTGGGGACAACAGTGCACAAACGGACACGCTGCAAAACTAAAAAAAATAAATAAATAAAACCGAAAAAAAATCTGAGCCAGGAGCGCTTAAAGAGGGAGGGGGGTGACACTGGATCCCCTCAGCGTCAGGGGGCTCGCTGTTTGCTTTAATGCTGTCGTGGGCTAAAAGGGTTCGTTTCTGCGCGGCGCTCGTTTGGAGAGACGACGGAACTACACGAGCGATGTGAGCCAACGGTGCGCCGAGCGCATCATTTCCTGTGAGTCACCATGGCTTCCTGTTACTCCTGCTTCACACAGAGAACATTCATTCAACCAAAGAGAATGTCAGTCTTGCCTCATCTTGTCGGGGGGGGGATTGTAAATCGTGGCCTTTGAACACTCTCAGACTGATGCGTCAGTCAAAAAAAAGTAATCAACCATTAAAATGCAGCGTCACAAACTCCATTATCAGTAGCCTTGCAGGTAGTTTCTGATATAAAAACAGATAAAAAAAGCATGCTCCTCCTAGACAGAGACACAGCCATGTGTCTTGCTGATTGTCTTTTGACAAACGGCATCACAAATCGTCCCCTAGCTTTTACTAATAGTGTTCTTAAGTGTCTTTCCCCTCCTTGGTTCCTCTCTCTCTCTCGCTCTCTCTCTCTCTCTCTATAAATACTTGTTTTAGCTGTGAATATTAATTACAGCTTTCCTTGGGCTGGTTACGTTGGGTAAAGGTACTGACAGAGAAAGTGAAAGGTACCTGAATTGATGATGCTGGAGAGAGAAAGAGAGAGAGAGAGAGAGAGGAGAGAGGAGAGAGAGTGCAGGCGAGTCTAATTACAGCAGGCAAGACCATACTGAGGACAATCCTGTTAACGACACCGCGACAGATGCCACCGCTTTCTCATTATTTTATGTCACCTAGGAACGACAGTCTGGCCTTAGTCCTGTTTCTAACCTGATCACTGCCCTGTTTCTAACTAAGAACCACAGCCTGATCACTGCCCCGTTTATAACAATCACAACCTGATCAGGGCTCTGTTTCTAACTAAGAATCACAACCTGATCAGGGCTCTGTTTCTAACTAAGAATCACAACCTGATCAGGGCTCTGTTTCTAACTAAGAACCACAACCTGATCAGGGCTCTGTTTCTAACTAAGAACCACAACCTGATCAGGGCTCTGTTTCTAACTAAGAATCACAACCTGATCAGGGCTCTGTTTCTAACTAAGAATCACATCACCAACTGATCCACTGTCAGCTCTGTTCTAATAAGAATCACAACCTGAGCAGGCTCTGTTTCTAACTAAGAACCACAACCTGATCAGGGCTCTGTTTCTAACAAGAATCACAACCTGATCAGGGCTCTGTTTCTAACAAGAATCACAACCTGATCAGGGCTCTGTTTCTAACTAAGAATCACAACCTGATCAGGGCTCTGTTTCTAACAAGAATCACAACCTGATCAGGGCTCTGTTTCTAACTAAGAACACAACCTGATCAGGGCTCTGTTTCTAACTAAGAACCACAACCTGATCAGGGCTCTGTTTCTAATAAGAACCAACTGATCAGCCTGTTTACTGATCAGGGCTCTGTTTCTAACTAAGAACCACAACCTGATCAGGGCTCTGTTTCTAACTAAGAACCACAACCTGATCAGGGCTCTGTTTCTAACTAAGAATCACAACCTGATCAGGGCTCTGTTTCTAACTAAGAATCACAACCTGATCAGGGCTCTGTTTCTAACTAAGAATCACAACCTGATCAGGGCTCTGTTTCTAACTAAGAATCACAACCTGATCAGGGCTCTGTTTCTAACTAAGAACCACAACCTGATCAGGGCTCTGTTTCTAACAATCACAACCTGATGACGGTCCTGTTTCTAACAAGAATCAAACGATCAGGTCTTTTCTAACTAGAACAAACTGTCAGGTCTGTTTCTAACTAGACACACTGATCAGGCTCTGTCTAACTAGAACAACTGTCAGGCTCTGTTCTACATCACACTGATGAGTCTGTTTCTACATCCCATTACATTTTACTGTATTTTAAGTACATTGTTACTGTACTATTGTATTGTTTGAGAATTCATTCCCATTATCATTTTACTGTACTACAGTACATGTTACATTACATGTATTTTAAATTATTTCCATAGGCTTTGGCAACATTTACATATGTACTTCCTGTCAATAAAGGAACTTGAATTTGAGAGACTGAGAGTGAGAGTGGAGAGAGGGAAGAGAGAGAGAGAGAGAGAGAGAGAGAGAGGGGTACAGAGACAGGATGCCTGGCAGAGGGGAAGGAGGGATGGCATGAGAGACAGAGCGAAGTAAAAACGAGAGAAAGAGAAACGGAGAACAGGGAGAGGAGAGAGAAAAAACACAGCAGACTACCACACAGCAGCTCAGCGTTTCTCTTGCACCGTGCACTGAAGGAAAACAAAACTGGTGGGGTTCCACTTTCTTTGTTTCTTCTTTTCTTTTCAACGTAAAAAACAAAACACAATGAAAGCATCAAATTTTTCCATTTTTTTCTAGATATATATGCGCTGATCCTTTTTCTTTTTCTGTTCTTCCCTCACCCCTGTTCCCTTCCTCCCTAATGAACACAGCACAGAGCAGCCGCTTCTCCCAGTTCAGCAGAATCCGCGTGCGGGGTGGAGGGGTGGGCGTTGGGTGGGGGGGGTTTGGGGGGGGCGGGGGACAGTGGAACCTTTGACTTAGCGCACTGCACCGAGCGCCTTCTCCCCAGACAAATGTGTCGATGAGGGGGGAGGAGAATAGTGCGAATGCAGCAGGGAAGCTTTCCTTTCGCATTAGCCCAGCGAAACATAACTTTCCCCGCCTTAAAAGCCCCTAAAAGCTTAATATGCTGTAAAAAAATCGGCCTGATATCTCTAATTCCGAGAGGCAGTCAATAAAAATGCACTTTCCACGCAAAGGGTGGGGGGGGGGGGGGGGGCAAGGGGGGGGGGTACTCCATTCCCATGGCGATGACTCTTTTTCGCTTTCCTCAAAAATTTAACTGGAACGTTCTCTGCTTCTGACCTCCTGCCAACCCTGACCCAAGACGCACGGGATGGCTGGGGTGGCCGGGGTGGTGGTGAGGGGAGGGGTGTGTGGGATGGGGGGGTTTCTGAAAACTATCTGTAAACTGAAATGGACCAACCTCCTGAGACCTGACAGAAAAAAGCTTAAGGATATCGTATCACATAATAAAACTGTCTTAGATGACAAAAAAAAGTCATTAAAGTAGGACAAGTAGCAACATCAGCAAGGCTTGTAGCATCATTCTTATCAATTAAAGCTGCTGTTTATTTCTGCATTCACTATCAATTACAATAAATCCTTGAATGCCATCAAATGCCACTTGCCTTAACAGTACAAGTTCAGCATGTCAATAAAGGAAGCGTTCGGAGTGTGCGCGTGCTGTCTGAGGCCTTTGTCTGAGGCCTTTGTCTGATACCCCAGACCATTCGGCCACTGTAGCCCAGCGAACAAAACAAAATGACGCCGCAAAAAACAAAGACGCCACATAAGCCTGAGGGACATTATTTTCTCTTTCATTTCTTCTCAGCTGTTCGAACCACAAATTATTTTCTTCTGGGATTTGTTAAAACAATTCATGAAAACTAAGCAGAACCAATCAAGATCACCTTGGCTGGCGAAGCATGCATTTAATTGCTAGCTTTGATCATGGCTGGGTCATAACTGTTATTGTTGATGATATCATTATAAATTATTTTCCCAAATGCCAGTACCCCGAGAGAAATAGGATACTTTTGTTCTACATCTTTTTATATATCCAATTAATATCAACAGCCCTGAGGGGAAACAAAAGGGGCAGTGATTCAGCAAAAATATAATATCTATAAACCACAATGACAACAAGGACAACAGCAAGAGCAATGGCAACAACAACAGCAATGACAAAAGCAGTCCTCAGGTTAAATGCTGGTTTGCTGGCTTTCCCATAGTCTTTGCGGGGACTATATCACATTCAAATGTATGACTGAAGTGACAATTTAAATGTGTGAGTCTGTAACTGTGACATCATTAGTGACATCATTGCCGTGATCATCACAGACATCACAGAGATGACTATCACGACAGCCAATGGCAAACAGCCATTCAGTACGTATGCCTCCAGAATCAAAAATACACTGGAGATAGATAGATATACACATAGAGAGACAGATAGATAGACAGACAAATAGAGAGACAGATAGATAGATTTGTGAAAAAGTAAAATAAAATCACAAAATCCTCAGCAAGTGAGAAACGACTTAGTTTGTGTGACGCTATGGTTCAGTTGGCGGGCTGAGCAGCAACATTTGAATTCCAGCTGCCCCAGGCCAGAACACAAATAAACAACGGCCCTGGAACGTGAAAGTTCCCACACAAATCACTCTCCCACACCAGCCCCTCAGTCAGGTATGCGCTGGCCAGCCCCAGAAAGCCATGCCGTCTCATTTTTTGTTATTTGGTAATCAAATGCAAACCCTGCGTCCTCCATCCATGAGCCTCGGAAAAAAACCGGAGTTCAGTTTCACAGTCCAAACTCAGCAGCTGAGCTGCCTGAAGCTTTTCAAATGCTTTCCTGCCTCTCTCTCTCTTTCCCTCTCCCTCTATCCCTACCTCTCTCCCTCTCCCCTCCCTCCTTCTCACTCTATCTCCCTCTTCCTCTCTCTCTCTGTCACCCTTTCTCTCTTTTTCTCTCTCCTCCCTCCCTCTTCCTCCCTCCCTTCCCTTCCCTCTCTCCCCCTCCCTCTCTTTCCCCTCCCCTCCTGCCCCCTCTCTTTCTCCCTCCCCTCCCTCTCCTGCCCCCTCCTCCTCTTCTCCCTCCCTTCTCTCCCTCTCCCCTCTCCCCTCCTCCCCTCCTCCCTCCCCCCTCCCCCTCCCCCTCTCTCCCTCCCCCTCCCTCTGCTCCCCCTCTCTCCCCCCTCTCCTCCCTCCCCCCCCTCCCTCCCCACTCCCTCCCCCCATCCTCTCTCCCCCTCCCTACCTCCCTCCCTCCCTCCCCCCCTCTCCCTCCTCCCCCTCCCTCCCCTCTCCTCCCTCCCCCCTCCCCCTCTCCTCCCTCCCCTCTCTCCCCTCCCCCCTCCCCTCCCCCTCTCCCCCTCTCCCCCCCTCCAGCTGGGGGAAGCGGTGTACCTCCTGCCCGGCGCACAGCACATGCTTTCCTAGTATTGTCATCCCTGATATTGATAAGGCCATTCATTACAGCCGGCCGATTGTCGGCCTCTTCCTGGACAAATTATAAAAAGAAACAAAAGAAATCTACACACCCTGCCTCCTGCAAGCGGCCACACAGGAGCGGGGGGCTTTTTTTATTCTGCTCTCTTTTTTTTAAAGAGGAAGAAAAAAAACAAATAACAAAAGACTGCAGCATTCCCTGCTCCCTTTGTGTCAACATTCCTGGACAGCGTCTTTAAAAAGAAATACATTATGAAACTGTTTCAAGTTGAAAGGTTAAAAAAAGCAGAGAAAACGAGACCAAAATGGAAAGAATGGCTACTTTGAAATGACAAAAACCACAGGAAAGACACTATGGCACACTAAAATAAAGACGTTTAATTTATTACTTTTTTATGTTTTTATTTTAAAAGGATTCAAAAGTTATTGGCAGTGCCAGATTCCAAAATATACAGTATTTTAAAAGGTTATTTTCAAAACTTTGAGGCTCCAGCACTGACCCAGACACCCTCTTTAGGTGCCTACTGTGCCTCCTTTGTCTGATTTACCTGGCTGGGTAGCACAGAGGCTACAGAACTGTTCTAGCGAATAAAGTTTTTAGCTTCAAATCCCAGGTGCAGGGCTGCTGTTGCACCTTTGATAAAAAAGTACTGAACTTCAGCAGCAGATACCCTGCTGTAAATTGCCAGTATGTAACAGTTAAAAAGTGCCATAACTGATATTGTTGATGCTAAGCAAACAGACAGGGCTGTGCAAATGTGTCCACACTTGGATACGTGCACAAAAATGGCCCCAGGTTTTCCATACACTATCATTTGTCGCAGAGCCAAAAGCTGACCTACTGTAATAGAAAATCATTGTAGAATAACGATTGGTAGCTGGAGCTCTATCCTTCATGGTCATCAGTCCATTGTACAGCACTGGAGGAGTACTCAGTATTACACATCATTACACCGCACTGGATCATAGGTACAATCAGTCACTGGTATGTATCACTATGGACTTTGCGTATGTAATGCCCTCATTAACATTATGTAAGAGCTTCATTAACCATGTCTCAGAAGATGCACTGCTTTGTAAAGGATGGCCTCTCTTGACTTGGCTTGGCATGACTAAACAACCTGATAAACAAACTGATTGTACTGTGTACCAAAATAGTAGAAATGACAGTTTCCACAACCACAGAATTGATTTGAAGCAGTTACCACTGTAAAATAAAATCTTGTTTAAAAAATTAATCAGATGATCACACACATACTACAATGACTCCTGGGGGCATAGTCCCCTCCCCTTTTGAGTACCAGGTGACCTCAGAGCAGGTACGTGATTGGTCACATTCATACAAAGCCGCTCATGCAATCTGATTAGCATCTGTCTCTCTATTTCTGGTCCCAGAGCCACAAAAAACATAGACCCCAGGAAAAAGGTCTGCACTTCAGCGAAGACCCAGCTAGCCCTGGTGTGGTCTGTTTTTCTAAGGAAGTGCAGGTAAATGAGCTTCCTGTCGACGCGAGGGTCTCCTCTGTGAGGTGGCGGGGGTGGGTGATGGGCTGGGCGTGTTGATGGGAATCCCAGGCCTGGGTTCGCCAGCCTTCAACACCCTGGCACGCACTGCCAGTCCACAGGCACCATAGACGGTGTATTTTTGTTAGCCCAGGGTCCGGAAGCTGTCTGTCAGGACACATGGGATATAATCCTCCTCCGGACTAGCCTGACTGACTGCAAGGACAACATCGCTGTACTGTATGTTTACTTTGGGTCACAGAGGGCAGGGGTGGGGGGTGGGGGGTTGGGGGGGCATGTTCTTCTCATGACATTTGCAGTGTTGGTCCTGCCCCTAACCTGATTTCTGTTCTAAGGCATTATATTACTGTTTCTAGTTCTACATCTTTCTATCAGCTGTAGGACACTGTCAAAGGAAAAAATCAATGACCCATTTTTGAGGAAAAAAGGGTAATTATTATTATTATTATTATTATTATTATTATTATTATTATTATTCATAATATTATTATTGACTGGTAACAGGCAGTGGAAAAAATACATTTCTCATACAAACTTGTGTCTTGTTCTACACAGACAGGCATCAGCAACGAACGAGAGAGAGAGAGAGAGAGAGAGAGACCACCAGGTTATTTTTAGCCCTCAACTGAACACAAACAAGTGACTCCATGCCTGAAACTTTTTTTCTTCTTTTTTAAAACTGACGAGACAATGTGGCTCTTTAAAATGCAAGCTTTCTCAGTCGCCCTAGTTTCTCAGACTGTCAAATTACAGGGCCAGATCTGCTACAAGGACAGAAAAAGAGTCTGATTTGACTGCATAATGTTCATCGGAGCACTTACAGAGGCGGTATGCATGAAGAGAGCGTCCAAACAAATCAAGGACGTGTGAAAATAAGATGTCATTGTAGCGGGTTCTAATAGAGTTGTTTTTTCTGCCTCATTTGAAAAGGAAATTGAATATATCTTCCAACTTGACTTTAAGAATCAGGAATCCTGAGGTATGTCTTTCCTCCACCACACCCCCCGCCCCCCCACAACAGCACACACACACACACACACACACAGACACACGCATACACACACAGTCTGTACTCAATCCAACCCCCCGGAAAGCAAAAGGAAGCCTTTAATGCAGCTTCACCTTAACAAACCATCATGTGAATGTAATGGTGGTTCCGGTGGAGGAGACAAACTGATGTGAGAAATCATAATTTTTCAAACAAAGCTTCAGAAAATTTAGGCCAGTGCTCTCAAACTCAAATCCAGGAGGGCCACTGTACCTGATGTGTTCCTGTACTACATCTAATTTAAGTCACTGACCGGCTAAGGAGTCTGCACACCTTGTTCCCAAGGCCTAAATCGGCTGCAGTTCAAAAGGAAGCCACAAAAACCAGCAGCTACTGCGGCCCGCCAGGACTGGAGTTTGAGACCCCTCATTTAGGCCACAGAAACACCTAACAGCAACACCGCTGTGAATTATGGGCATTCATAACATACCGAGCCCACTGGCTTTCTACCACACTTATATTTTTCCTAATTATGTTTTCGGAAAATGAATGACCCATCTACTGCAAATTATGGGCGCATGAACACATTTTTAGTGATCTAACTACCCCTCGATGTTAGGACTCCTGTGGACACGAATGACCGGGTAATATGCACAACCTGCTATTTACGGACCCCTGAACTACCGTCCCATGGGACTAAACTGGTGTGTCCTAACCAACCGGTCGCACCAGGGAGAAGGGCTGGCCACCAGTGAACACACCAGGCTGGCCCTGCCCTCACGGCCTAAACTGGAAACAAGCTCAGCGGCTTAACCACAATGCACTGCAATTTCCACGTCTTAAACCCCACATTCCGTATTTACAGGTCCATGCATCCTTATATACGTCCTCATAAGCCGCTGAGCCTGCTGCCTGACGGCCCGCTGCTGCTGCTGCCGCCACGCTCGGAATGCCACTCACAGTAAACCTGCCGGCGGCGCTGGCGATAATAACGCGAGCGGTAATGAGGGACAACGGCGGTAAGCGCTTGATGGATGCGCTCGGTCTGTTCTCCAAGTGACCGTGTGACACCGGCGGCCCTGCGCCCGTGTCACAAGCGCGTCGCTAACGGCAGCATTAGCTTCGCCACCTGACTGGGCAATCTATTACCCTTAATAGAGCAGACGCCAGGGGCGGGGGGGCCGTATATCCTGCCCCACCCCCCCCCCCACCATCCTACCCTCCACCCTCACGCCAACAGCCAACAGCCGATTGTGCAGCGCTGCGAGGGCTCCTCCTCAATTTACATTTATAACCGGACACACACTTCAGCTGAAAAACAAAGACACATTTTGAAAAATTTGAATACTTGCTTAACAGATATACGGGGAAATTACTGGGCTAAAATTATTCACAAAAGTGAATAACAATAATAAAAATAATAATATTGACAAAGGAAGCCATGAGAGAGTAACGTTTAAATCATGTAACTGTGCCAAATTAAAATGTAAAATTTCAACTAGTTTATCATTTTACAGATGTTCATCAGGATTTGTTTTATGTTGCCTCAATACATCACTGGATTTCCAGCCCTAGGCACACAGTCTGGTGTGTCTGCCGCCCTGGTAGAGTGAGTATCTCCGTCTGTATTCAATATCCCCCACCCCCCCACCCCCTGCGCCTTCCCACCTCCGATCCCCTAAATCCATCCCCCTGACCCCCCCCCCCCCCCTCCTCCCCCCTCCCTGAGAGAGCCTGAATCACAGACCCCACAGCCGCTGAGACAGACAGGGTATTTAGATCAATTACGCGCGCGAGGAAAACACTCCCATTTGTCAGAGATGAGGACGGACAGATACGGGCGGCGCAGTTCTACGCGCGGCGGCCCCTTCCCGCCGTCTGACCGCTGTTCCCGCCCGGGGGGCCATTAACGCGCGCGCGGGCGTCGCTAAATTACCGCCAATCAAACACCCTCCCGTCGGGAGGCGGGGGCGCGGAATCGGGGGAGCCTCGCTTTGCGTCTCCCGTTCCCCAAATGTCCTGTGCCCCCCATCCCACCCCCCCACCCCCCCCCTCGCCCCCAGCCTTAATCATATGGACCCCACAGCATAACGGGAGTGTGGTTTTACAAGAATCGCTGATATGGATGGGTATTCGGGCCCTGCTGTAAGGACACAATAGGCCAGTGTCCACTGAATATGCACAAAAGCCAAAGTTCATTTCAGGTCAACCATTATGCCTGGCAGTAATCTACACCAGTGGACGGTTGCATGTGCGAGTGTGTGTGCGTGTGTGTGTGTGTGTGCGCGTGCATGCCCTGGGGGTATTTCTTTGTGAAAGATAAAGTTTGTGCTGTCAGCAGCAAAACACACGAGTGCAATACGGTGTTTTCAAAAGAAATTAAAGTAACTGGAGCTGATCTTCCCCTCGTGCACAGGCAGAGATGTGAGGGGAATATCCTCTTCGGGAACTCTGCTCGGAGTTCCGGAAGGAAATGCCTGTGTTCCGCGACCCCGCCCCGGCCCTCCCGCCATAACAGGGGCTACAAGGGCCCTGCTCGCTGAGACCAGAGCGACCTTCCACCTTTCTTCCTGGCTACGGTCAAGCAAAACCATAAACAGAGAGCCTGCTCTGGCTCTGCCAACACACAGACACAGACACACACACACAGACACACATAGAGACACACGCAGAAACACACACGCACACGCACACACACACACATGCAGAAACACACACGCACACACACACACACAGACACAGACACACACACACACACACACACGCACACACACACACACACACGCAGAAACACACACGCACACACACACACAGAAACACACACACACACACACACACACACACACACACGCAGACACACACACATGCAGAAACACACACGCACACACACACACACACACACACACAGAAAAACACACATGCACACACACACACACACACACACACATCCTGAGAGACCAGCCAATTAACACTGCAAGACAAATGCTCTCAGCTCTCTTAAGAAAACAGTGGTGGCCCTGTGGCACTGATTGTACATCCCCTCTCTCACAACATACCACAGGCTCGGATTTGAGCTGTTAGTGCAGGCCAGTGCTTCAGGAGCCATATTTCACTTAAATCCCCCTAGTAAACATGCATCATCTCAGCCAATAAATAAATAATAATGCCGTGACATCAACAAGGGAAATGGGAGGTCGTATCCTACAACAACCTAACTCACACTTTTTTGTCAAGGAGATCTTAGAAATAAGCCTGTTCTTTTAATCCAGTGCTAACCTCTGGCTAAAGCTAACCCCAGTAAATACAGCACAGTGCGGAGCGAACAAATGTGTTTGTGCGCAAAAGACGCAATAATCCTCGCCTGAACAGGTATTATATTAAACAGCATCCGGATCAATACTGTATATTGAAAAAGGCTGAAGTGCGGGCAGCGAAACCAATAACAGTTGACATTTCCCCCAGCCATCTTTATTACGGAGGGGAAGCGGTGACACCTGCTTAATATATCTGTGATATTGAGATACGGCCCGAGTTTCCCTCTCGCTGTGCGGGGAAGGGGGGGGAGATATCGAGCGCCATCGTTCACCCAAAAAACGGCCGTTATTGCCCTCGGTTATTAAGGACAAATACCCGCCGCTCTGCGAACGCGGAAGAGAGGGCGGAAGGATTTGCTTAACCTCAGCGGGGTCACCCTATAAATCCACACCAGGTTATTATTGCCTCTTCTCCACACACACCCTCCATCGCCGATCAATAGAGTCCGGCCGTACTTACCCCAGCTGTATTTATTATTCAGTTCCCCTTTTCATTATGACATTTCATTTTTTTTTTTCTTTCTTCTTCCTTCCTTCCCTCCCTCCACCTCCCATTCCAGGAGGAACATGGCCGCCGCTCTAGGCGGTGAGCAATTATTGAAATGGGACCCAGGTGGCCCTTCCCCACTCGAGCCGGGCGGGGCGGGGCGTGCCTTGACGGCTAATCGATTAGCGCTCTCATGAAAGCAGCGCGGTGACCTTTGACCCCCAGCCAGTAAGCTGCGAGTGTGACAGCTGACAGAGGGAGTGCTTTATTTGACCAAATTAGAAAATGGCAATGCACCCGCGTGCCTCAAAAGGGGACTCACTCAAGGAAGTCTGCCACTTCGCAACAAGAGGGGGAAGAGAGGTGGCCCAATATCTCCACCTCAATCGCGATACCCCCACACATACACTTTATGTCAACTACAGGGCTGTCTTACGTAGCCGCCACTCGTATTAGAACTGTTGCACAGGAGAATGGCACAGTGCAGTTTCAGGTTAACATTTTAACATTCTGGCCGTTTATCTACATCACAATTTGATGGCAGGAACACGTCAAAATGATGTCACACTCAGACCCTGATTGTGACATCAGAGTTGACACCTCCCCCATCACTGCCATGATATTAAGTGAAACAGAACAACAACAAAAAAATAAATAAATTGATGTCAAATAATTACAAATAATTTCCATATTACAATACGGCTGCCAATATGGTTGGGCAGTCAGACATTAACTTACTCACCACCTATCACTCATACAGTCTTCATTTCCATTTGGGGCGTTGCCGGTTTATTACATGACTAGTCATGCCCTCATTGTTTTTTTTGTTATTTAAATCATTTAAGAATTCAAGGAATGTAGCATGTTGCGTACGCACGACCGGGAGACTTCATTTCTGTCGTTCTCTTACGTAAAAAGTGGGAGGGTAAGAACAGCAGCGGGTCGGGTCAGGGGTTCCGCTTGCGTACGGACAGAGGGTTAGCGCGCTAGCCAGGCCTCTGCCCGCGCCGCACTCTCCTGCATTACCCTCACTGCAGGCGTAATTCTGTTATTCCGCCATTTCCCCCGGCTTAAGTGGGTTAGGAGCTGAAGGGGAGGGGCCGCCGCCGTCTCGGTGCGCTAAGCGAAAGCCACGCCGGCGCGCGGAGCCTGAGCGGGCTCTGCTGCACACAGGATGACGTGCCGAATCTCACATCGCCAGCCGCAGTGCTTTCAAAGCCCTTCCACTGAAATGACAAACGGCGAGGGTCTGCAATCCCAGGAATGGACTTCTTAAAGTTTTACATTTATGAATAATTCAGCATTATTTTCTCGTCTTCCGCCCATATGTATTTCATGGAAATAATGATTCCAGCGTCCCTTAAGCCTCAGTATAATTCAGGCAGAGTGCAAGTTTAAGCCACAGCCACGGTCGGGTAACTTCATAAAAACTCCTCTGCTTAGACAAACACTGACACACACACACACGCACGCACGCACGCACACACACACACACACACACACTCATGCATGCACACACTACATGCACATATACTACGTGCACAAGCCTCGCAACAAAACACAGGTCAATAACGAGACCCAAATCAAGGTCAACCACGCAGCTACCCAGCAGAATGGACAAATGGCCATCTCGCCAAGACAGGTTCTGCTTTTCTTTGGTACAGCCAATTTTATTTGTTCTCTCTTTTGTGTACTTCTGTAAAAACGAGGTGAGCCAGAGTCGGACCCCTCCTGCGGCCCCTCCTTACGAGGGTCGTCCAGTAAGTGCCACGGTGCTTCCACCTGGACCAGGTGAGCCGCGGGTGTAGCGGGTGGGCATTAGCGGCGAGCGGGCATTAGCGGGCGAGCGGGCATTAGCGGGCGTTAGCGGGCGAGCGGGAATTAGCGGGCGAGCGGGCATTAGCGGGCGAGCGGGCATTAGCGGCGAGCGGGCATTAGTGGGCGAGCGGGCGTTAGCGGGCGTTAGCGGGCGAGCAGGCATGAGCGGCGATTAGCGGGCGAGCCGGCATTAGTGGGCGAGTGGGCGAGTGGGCGTTAGTGGGCGAGCGGGCATTAGTGGGCGAGCGGGCATTAGCGGGCGAGCGGGCATTAGCGGGCGAGCGGCATTAGGGGCGAGGGGCAGTGGGCGTTAGTGGGCGAGCGGGCATTAGTGGGCGAGCGGGCATTAGTGGGCGAGTGGGCGAGTGGGCGTTAGTGGGCGAGCGGGCATTAGTGGCGAGCGGCGCTTAGTGGGCGAGGGGCTAGTGGGCGAGGGTAGCGGGCGAGCGGGCATTAGTGGGCGTAGCGGGCATTAGCGGGCGAGCGGGCATTAGCGGGCGAGCAGGCATGAGCAGGCATTAGCGGGCGAGCGGGTGTTAGTGGGCGAGTGGGCATTAGCGGAGCGGGCGAGCGGGCATTAGTGGGCGAGCATTAGCGGGCGAGCGGGTGTTAGCGGGCGAGCGGGCATTAGCGGGCGAGCGGGTGTTAGCGGATGTGGCTCCATGCTCTCCCCCTCGCTCGCTGTTACTGTTGTTAGCATCGCGCTCTGCGTCGCTCGGGGGGTGGGGGGGGAAATCGTCCGTGCATGGGGCCCGCTTGGCGACGGGCTTCTTTGTTGTTTTTGGACAGATGTTGCGCGTTGCCGGGGGCTACAGACGGTGTGGTCAGGGGAGGGGCGGAGCTGGGAAACAATGCTCCGGCTCGGCGGGGGGCCGCGGTGCTCTTCCTGGCACTGCTCCGGCTCGGAAACGGCCTCTCTGAGAGCCAAACTGACTGCGCTCTGGAGCTCTGGAAACGTCTCAGAACTGCTGAGCACCACGCTACCGCCACTGATACTAATAAACCCAAACCCACTCGCCTGTATGCATGCGTACATCACATGTGTCACTATGAGGCAGGTTCATCCACAGCCAGACAGACAGACAGACAGACGCGGATAGATAGACAGTCAGTCAGTCAGTCAGTCAGACAGACAGACAGATAGGACAGACAGATTGATTGATAGACAGACAGACCGATACACAGACAGACAGACAGATAGAAAGATAGATAGATAGATAGTCAGTCAGTCTGACAGACAGACAGACAGACAGACAGACAGACAGATAGAAAGGTAGATAGATAGATAGTCAGTCAGTCTGACAGACAGACAGACAGACAGATAGATACACAGACAGACAGACAGACAGAAGCAGAAGCATAGATATAGACAGATAATAGATAGATAAGATAGATAGATTGATAGAGCATCTGAATGTAATGTAAATGTACTGTCTCCGTGTTAGCGGTATTTATAGAGTGCAGTCCTGTGTCAGCACAGAGTCATGTGACCGCTCCATCCCTGGAGAGCTGAGGTCTAATTTGGGGTTTTGTCTCTTATTATCCAAACCAGAGCGGATTTATTTTGGATGGGCCACAGCCGGGAGGAGAGGGGCGGGGGGGCACCTTCCGCCAAAGTCTCAGAAAAATACACAGCGATCTGAGCGAGCGGGACAAGCCCTGGGAGGGGTGCGGCCATTCATCCGGCCCGCTGTGGACCCCCAAATCCTGCAGAAACCCCTCATCCCACGAAACTGGCCAGGGAGCCAAAGACAAGGGGGGAGAACGGGGGCGAAATGAAAGAGCGCGTCCCGGGATTTACGAGTGGGAGGCCCGCGGACTGAGGGCCCAGCTCCCGCTATGGCGCCCACACCGCAGGACCGCCGTGTAATCGGAGGACAGATTCCGCGTTTCCCACGTGCCCCGGAGCGGCGGACCCGCAGCCAGATCGTTTAAATATCCGCGGGAGGAGGTGAGGGCGCGCGGTACACGCCGGTCCAAGTCCTGGACCCGCTACGCGAGCCCGCCGCAGCGCGGACAGGGTACAGACCCTTCTGGAAGGAAGAGGGAGAGCATAACATCCTGACAGCCGTTTCACCTGTCTTACCCCGACATCCAATCAGGGCTCCCCGAAGGCACAGGGCAGAACCTGCTGCTGATTGGTCAGAGAGATAAACACAAACGACAAGCCACGGAGGCAATGTCCAGATGGGGGTAATTTCCTCTGTGACCCCAGAAAAAAAAAGACATTTTGAAGACAATTCACCATCATTCCAGACCCCCTCTTTGTGTTTACTCAAACTCCCAGCAGGTTCAGAAAGGCCACATTTGAGTTGTACTGAAGGTAGCATATGCAACAGAATGTTTCCAGAAAGGGGGTTGATGGGAGTTGGAGTCCAGAGCAGGTCCATCACACACAAAAGCTCTGTTTAAAAGCAGTGAGGTCCATTCAGTTCCATTCAGCAAAAAAAATGAGATGCTGCGCATCAGCAAAGCAGCGTAGTTTACAATCCCAGAGCCGTGCAGCCGCGAACGACAGCGTGTGGCGTTTAATTGAGCGCTGAAGTGTCTGTCCGCGAAGGCAAGTACTACCACCCGTCTGTGGAATCTCACAGCATGCTAATTACCCTGACACTGTCGGAGCCGGGCCCCGGCACTTCATTACTGACCCAGGGCCTGTTTCCACCAGCGCAGCCTCCGCACTTTTTTTATTTTATTTTTATTTTTATTTTACATTTGGACAACACAGTGTAGAACAGGAAGAATGAGGAGCAAGAGAAAGGGAAAGAGACATGCGACCAAGGTCACGCGGCCGAATTTCAAACCGCCAACGTCGCGGCTCGTAGCGAGTGTGTGGACGGCGCCCAACAGGCTACGCCGTGAGACACCCAAGCGCGGCCTGATCTGAGGCTTCGCTCTGTGAGCTCTCTGACAGGAGGGGGAGGAGCCAGGAGGAGAGGAGCCAATCAGGCAACTGAAAAAACCCCTCAGAGAGCCGCTGACAGACACTTCAGTGCCTGATGGGAAACCTAAAATACACCACGGAAAAGATCACCGTAGCAACTACAACACCACCCCACATTTCATGACCTATTAATGTCTACATCACTACATGTGCACGTACAAACATCCATATATAATTCAATGCAAAAGTACCAGGACAGTGAGACATTTTAATTTGATTATTTACTTCCATATCAGGTGATCCGCATAGGAATTGTGCAAATGTGTGTGTGTGTGTGTGTGTGCACATGCGTAACGTGCAGTGTATGCATATGCACATTTAATTACATTAATCATAATTATCATATAAGTATTTGACATATAAATATTACGGTGAACATCAGTTGTTGCTATGCCGTTATGCCCCCACACCTTTCTGCGCCACCCCAGCGCCAGGCCCCCCGGGCGGCCCGGAAACCACGTGCAGCTTCACCTTCACCTTCACCACCCAAACCTTCTTTCATCTCCTTATATTCCACCCCAGGCTTTGTAGCATCGGCCTGTGTTGTGTTTCTGGGGGTGGTTTTTGACTTTCACTTTTCCTGAGCTGTGTACCCCTCCTAGGTAATGTCTCCCCCCCTCCCCCCCCCAATCCAGCGGCCCTGAAAACCCAGCCAGTACACCCCCCCCCCCACCCTAACCCCCCCGCTCCCTCTTGGTGCAGAGCCATCGGCGGACGTGGCCATCCATTAAATCTGACAAGGTTTGCGTTTTATTTAGACGCTGCTATTAATAATGAAGTGACGTGCGGCTGCTGGCACAAACCCCCCCCCCCCCTCTCCTTCCCGCTCGACACAGACGCTCTTAACCTCTGCGCCTGGTTCCGCTCGCTGATCCTACACTCCGTGTTCCGCCGTGTTCCGGCACGTTCCGCCGCGCGTTTACATGGCTGAACCCGCCTCCTCCTGGGGAAGAACAGCACCCGGGCCGTGCCCCCTGCCGTCTCCCAACCCCAACCCCCCCCCCCCCGGCTCCCAGCGCAAGGACACACTGCCTCTCTCTCTGTGTGAGGAACACAATGCTGTGGTAATCCTCACACAGCCAGGAAAAGGCTCTCTCTACAAGGAATCAGAGTCTAACGTTACAGGGACGTTGTAACAGTGTAATTACTGGGCTCCGACTGTGTGCGTCTAGTCTGCAACAAAGTTACATAGAAGTATGAAAATGTCTGCAAAAAAAAACTACTAACACTCCAAAAATATAAAATATAATATATAATAACACACACACACACACATACACATAGGCCCACAGACTAGCACACACGCACGCACACATGCACAGACACACACACACACACCCACACGCACACACACAGCGCTTACTGTCAGCTTTCCTCCTCCCTCTACCTAATTTTTTTTTCAGCTAGAGGCCAGAGCAGATTGAGAAAATGGGGCCCTTGTGTCGTTCTCTCATGTTACAGCTTCCACGGGCCTCATTCCCCCACTTAAATCATTTACACACCAAATCTCATTACGGGGGGGAAACAAGCGGGTCCCGCTGGCCTCTGCTTCTTTTTCTATCTTTCTTAAAACTGACGTTCTTTCTCCTTACAGGGGCGCATCAAAGCCCATTAACACACAACACAAGCAAAACAGACACCTCGTTTCCTCTCCAAAACGGTGGGAGGATTAAAAGAACAAGCGCCATCGACTCCAAACATGTTGCACAAAAGGGCAGCCATTTCAATTGATCCCTTGATCTTCAAACATTTTTTAATTTCCAAAAATATATCAAAGAAATTCCTTTTTTTTCCCACAACAGCAACATAGACCCGGCAATGCTGTGCATGCACTTTAAACTCAGTTTAACCGTGCAGAAGTGAAGTTTAATTTGTGGTATTTTCATCAGTATTTAAATAAAGTGGTTGGGCACACCTCATAGTCAGTAGATACTGACCAGTTGTAACAATAAAGAAATTTCCTTCTAAACCAGTAAACTAATATGTACAGTAAATGAAAAATAAACAGTCGCATGGAAGCCATATTTGTAACAAATGTGTATTAGACTCATGCAGGCTGTCCAATTCCGTAGGTTATCTGAACATCCCTTGAGTCATCTGGCTCATCCTGACCCTAAATCCACCCCTCGCTTGAATTCTTAACTCTGCCCAAACCCTAAACGCAAACAGCAAAGAAACCCAAACTATCTGTGCGATTACACAACTTACAGCAATGTGATTACGTGAAGCTGCACTGGCACTCACAGCGCACGCAGCTATGGCGGAAATGTAGCATAATGGGTAAGGAGTTGGTCTTGTAACCTAAATGTCGCAGGTTCGAGTCCCCGCTCAGACACTGCTGTGAAGTTGAGCAAGGTACTCTTTATATACAAAGCATTGCTTCAGTACATATCCAGCTGCATAATGGATGCTATGTAAATGCTATGTAAATAGTTGTATAAATTGCTCTGGATAAGATTGTCTGCTTAACACTCGTAATCTAATCGAATCATAATCTTACAACTACATAGCACTGACACATTTATCCACAGAACAACAAGCACAAGTGAGAATGCCAACCTAATGCAAAGTGTGATTGTGAATTGCCTCCCGACTGTCCACTAATTTACCTCCGCTGTTCATTCGCGGTGACCTAACGATCACCGTTGTCAGCGGGGAAAACACAAGAGGAGAATGAATAAGGCTAATAAGGTGACATTATTTAAGAGCAGTAGCGGCGGGCGGACATTTTGTCACGCATCCTCTATGGAAAACCCAGCCGCCGTTAGCTTAGCTCGCTCCCCGGAGCATCTGATTGATTAGCATTGCGCTCGCCCGCCGACAGCCGCGATATTTCATCTCAAATCTCTGCTCCTTAATCTTCCGCAAATTTTATTACATAACGCTTTATACCGCGGAAATGCTTCGCACATCTATATGCACGGCTCTGTCGAGGCGGCCCCATTCTGAAAACGCACGCGGAGAAACACATTCATCCAGAGGCATGACATTCAGGCCCTTTAGTCACATTTATGATGAATAAAAGCACACACATAAATATATATATATATATATATATATATATATATACATAAACTTAAATAAATCATCAGCGTGTAGTTTAACAGGAGAGAAGACAGGCAGTTTAGAAAACTCTGTCCACCTCCAAATATCCAGTCAATCACAGTTACCCATAATTCCCAAGGATAACTTTGCCAATCCAACCAAAAAAATAAAAAATAAAAATAAACCCCAGAAGAAAACAAACTCTGTAAACAAAAAAAAAAAACAGGAACAAAACAAACTGGGAAGGCTCTGTGCTTAAGTGGATGGCTTCCTCCTTAAGACGTTATAATGAGTGTGTGGGCACCGCAGAAATGCTTACGTCTCACCTGCTGCGTCGCGCTGCATGATGCAACAGCTCTCAGCTTCGAGCCGCGGGGAGCCGTAACCCCATTGGTCAATTACCTCCTCGATTTCCTCAGCGTGCACAATCAGTGCGATTGCCAAAAAGGATCGCTGGATTGCATAAGAATCGGCCCAATCCCCCCAAAAAATGACTGGGTAATAACAATAAAAAAAGCGCACTAAACTCTACCTTTTCTCCAGCTGCTCTTATCCCTTACAGGGTGGGGGCAGAAAGAGAGAATGTTTTCTTTTTTCTAGTCTCGCTATTTTCTTTTTCTTTTCTTTTTTTTTTTTCAGG
>NC_057941.1:35359967-35419967 GCF_018555375.3 Anguilla rostrata | reverse complement strand
GGGGGGGGGGGGGGGTTGGTCTGCTGCTAAACCAAATTAGCATCAAATGCAAATGACAGGGCCGCTTAATGGTAGAACAGGTGCGGCCGCAGACCCCTAAATGAGATGAATGAATAAAACATCCCTCCAGCGCGCGACTGCGAGAGCTGACACAAAGTCAATGGGCATGAATAATTCACCACGCTCCCTTAGCCCGGGCCAGGGACAGGGCCAAGGGCCAGAGCCGCTGACCTTTCCCCACAGGAAGTGACATCACAGAACAACAACGCTGAACTACAACACGGCACAGCCTCAAAGTACGATGTATACGGAACGTTCAGAATTTATCGCGGGGCAGGTGAGCTCATTCAAACGATTACAGCCAGTATACCCCTCCAGGGATGCCCCATGATGAGTCTACTGCCGATTCCAGTCTTCTGGACATACGCTACTCAGGCACACAGTACAGTAAATAAACAGTATATACTGAATAGATGTGCATCAATAATGCATGGAGCTACATATACTGCAGGGGTCTAAAGAGCTTGCTGAATGTCAGTCAAATGCAGGTGCTGGACAGAGCAGCACAGAGGCCACAATACAGTCATTACCAACAATCAATCATCTTTTTGAAATATAATAATAAGAAAATAAAACAACAATGATCTGGTAGTTTTTAGTTTTAGTTTGTATCTCACAGTAAGGGCACTTTGAGTTGCTCTGGATACAGCCATTGCGCAAATTATTATAAAAAAATTAATTAATTTGTTGATTTGTTCATTAAGTAATAAATAAAATGAAGACGAATACAATGAAGATATTGATTAAATTGGAAAATTAAAAAACAATAAATTAAGGACAGAATAAATTTAACAATAACGATAAAAGAAAAGACTGATGGGATGGGATGACTGCAGGAGCAGTGCTGTCTGGCTGCAGTGGCAGTGAGGTGAAGCCTCTGTGGTCAGAGCAGATGGTGCGGTTATGGAGAACTCCATCACTCAGAGTGCAAGGCTGTGATTTGGGGGCTGTCGGTGGAACTTAATGAGATTAGGGAGCCCTGTGTGTGTGTGTGTGTGTGAGTGTGTTTGTGTGTGTGTGTGTGTGTGAGTGTGTGTGGTGGGTCTGCTTCGGATTGACCCAGAACCTGCTAAACGAGGCGATGGTAAACCAGCCAGGCTGACCGCACCTCACGCAAAAGACACAAAATCTTTCCGTCTGCGTCTCTGTTAAAGCCCTTTTCATTAGTGAACTCCCTTATTAGGAATCGCGGTCATTCGTGACTCAACCTGAAGGGGCAGTAGACTGAAATACAGCGTGGCTTCCACTGGATCGATTCGGTAGATTCTGCCTCCTGGGCAGAGGGCAAGATGAACTAGGAAACGCGTGGCAAGCGTGCTTCATGTTTAATAACACACACTGAGACGGGGATGAGTGATGATGAGAACAGGCCAGTCAGCCCTTCTACGCTGCATTTAAAAACCCATCAGAACCCATAAGAACCCATAAGAACTCATCAGAACCCATAAGAACCCAGCAGAACCCACAATGCGCAGCATATGTCTTCCACAGTCTGTGCAGGGCAGAAGTGCTGCTCCATGCAGACGCCTCTATGTTTTACAACACCATATTTGACAGACACAATGACCCTGCAGTAAGAGACACCGAGTCATTATTGAGAGGGGGGGGGGGGAGAGAAAGGGACTGGCTTCTTCAGCCAGTTAGTTTAATATAATCAGTACTGTACTGTACTTCTGTGTCACAGAAGTGTGTGTGTGAGTGTCACACACACACATACACAAGCACACTCATACAGAGAGAGAGAGAGAGAGAGAGAGAGAGAGAGAAGGGGAGCACAGCAGGCATTATCGTTGTTGAATCTAATTAAGGACGTGAATTTACACAAAAACAAATTAGTATGCCTTTGTCTACGCAAGAAAACAGGAAAGAAATAAATATGGTAGAGAGGATTGCGATACAGAAGCCGCAAGCAATTACAGCGACTAAAGAATTTAGCGTTAAAAAAGCAACAACTTTAATACAAATTTAGCAAATTGAGCTTGCTTTGCCTATTCCCCTGTTATTTTTGCATAGCACAACAAAGCTCATTATTATGACCTTTCCCCTGCACAGTAAAATTTCCAGTGTTAATTCAACTCAAACAGAACACATAAGAGTCCAACAGGGACCATATGCACTCTGTATGATTTGATTTAACACCGAATATTTCACTGTTGGTCCAGTCTTCAGAGAGGAAAATGAGCAGGCACAATGATAAGGTGCTACGATCACTAAAACTCAATAAACACATAAACCAATGAATCCTTCATTTAGGTAATCACAACACAACATCTGTGAAAGGAATATCATTAACATGCATAATTAATTCCATGAATTATGAAAATGGGTAATAACGACCGTCGCTAGTCATCTGATTTCATTCAGTTGTGCTGTACACTTAATGTATAGAAGCTGAGGTCAAACACACAGACACGACTCAGGCTCTTGATGCTATGGCAACAGAAGCTTTTCCATTTTTTGTGTGTTCGTTTGACACCCCAGGCATCGTACAAAGCTAAGATGGATGCCCGGAGGTGAACCGGACCTTGGACGAGGGCAGAACTGACTCTTGCCCCTATCGGGATTCAAACTAATGACCCTCCGGTGAAGAGCGGAAGCTGTTAGTCACAAATCTGCACAGATTCTTACTCATAAGCGTGTACCTAGGGGGGAGATAAGCCTTTACACTGTGTCATGTTTTTATTCATGACTTGTAATCTGACTCCCAGGCTTCATGACTGCGTGTGTGTGTGTGTGTGCGTGTGTGCGTGTGTGTGTGTGTGTGTGTGCGTGCGTGTATGTGCGTGTGTCTGTGTATGTGTGCATGCGTGTGTGTTTGTGTGTGTGTTTGTGTGTGTGTGTGCGTGCGTGTATGTGCGTGTGTCTGTGTATGTGTGCATGCGTGTGTGTTTGTGTTTGTGTTTGTGTGTGTATGTGCGTGTGTCTGTGTATGTGTGTGCATGCTTGTGTGTTTGTGTGTGCGTGCGTGTATGTGCGTGTGTCTGTGTATGTGTGTGTGCATGCGTGTGTGTTTGTGTGTGCATGCCAGTTTTACGTATTCCATGAGCTCTACAGGAATGGATCAGCAGCTCAGTCCTGCTGCTCTTCTCCCAGAGGATCAGCCAGTGCCACTGCTCCACAGCCCCTCTGGGCTGGCTGGGGGGCTCACCGGTCAGCACACAGAGCGACTGCCCCTTTCTTCCTCTCTCAGTCTGTCTCATTCGCTTCATCCCTCTATCCCTCTCCACTCTAAATCTCAGATTAATGGGTGCTCCCCACCTCCCCCCCACCGTCCACTGCAAACGTAGGCATCACTTCACTGCCCCCCCCCCCTCCCCAAGCAGCCTGAGCATGGCCCCAGGGGCTTCCCATGATCCTCCAGGCGCTTTTGGGGGGGGGGGGGGTTGTGCTTGCACCCAAAGCAGCTCCCCTACCCCCAGGGCTGGCAAATTATCTGTCATTTGAGCTGGAGGGGTGGAGGGTGGGGGAGAAGTGCTTTTTTTTCTTCTTTTTTTGCCATTTTCTCCCATTTTCTTCTTATACCAATTCCCCGTGTGGACCAGCCACAGTCCTGGTCGATGCGCTATCCTCTGTCGGTCTGGGGAGGGTGTAGACTGCCACATGCCTCCCCCGATACCTGTGGAGTCGCCAGCCGCTTCTTTTCACCTGACAGCGAGGAGTTTCACTGGGAGAGCGTAACACGCGCAGAGGTTCACGCTATCTCCCCCGGATCCCCTCCCCGCTGGACAGGCGCCCCGACCAACCAGTAGGAGTCGCTAATGTAACAATCAGGACTCATACCCTCACCGGCTTCCCACCCGCCCACTGCCGACTGTGTTCATAGGAACGTCTGACCAAGCTGGAAGTACCGCTGCCTTGGGATTGAACCCGGGTCAAGGAAAGAGAGAGAGAGGAGTGATGAGCATGTGGGAGAGGTAAGGCACAAAGGGACTTAGAACAGGAAGAAGAACAGAATGTGACAACAGAAGGAAAAAGGTGGCACGAGAAGAGAAGGTTTTTAAAAAAATGTATGTTCCCTCAGTTCATTCACTTATTGTCTTTCATTGAATGCTATGACAACACTGTAACTTTCCTGACGCACTCATACAGGTTGAGTTCCGGAGTTCCAGAATCCATGAAGGATAGCAGAATTCTGGAATCCATGTAGGATAGCGGAATTCTGGAATGCACGTAGGACTGTGGAACGGGGGGTGGCAGGAGAGGTAGGGGTGCAGACGCATGGGTGGCACCTCTTTCAGATTCAACAGGGCGGATAATGGGATTGGTGACAATGAGCTGCGTATTGTTAACCTCGTATTAACTTTGAAAGAGACGAACTGGGGGGTTCCATCATTTACTCCTTTACTCTTATAGGCTTAAGTGGACCACACACACACACACACACACATACACACATACAAACACATTCTCACTGGAGGCAGCCCATAGAACCATAGAAGGGCCCTCATTTGTCCCAGTTTATGTAAAGCTCTCTCTCTCTCTCCCTCTCTCTCTCTTCCTTCCTCCCTCTCTCTCTCTCTCTCTGTGTCTCTGTCTCTCTCCATCTCTCTCTCATGTATTTCTCCCACTCCTATTCTCCTCATCTAGAGCTTTATTCCACAATTCTTACCTGTTAAATTGTAGGCTACTAATGGATCCTCGTCTAACACTGATTTCCAATTGTACAAAGGGCCTGCTAATCCTGTCAGACAAATGCCAACATACACAGCATCCATGCTACACACACTGACTGCCATAGCACGAGCACGCAATCCTCACATGCACGCACACACACACACACACAGCACACACGCACACACACACACACACACACACACCACACACACACACGCATGCACACACGCACCACACACACACACGCACCACGCACACACACACACCACACAGTGCACACGCACGCACCACACACACCACATACACATGTGCACATGCACCACGCACACAATTCACACACCACACTCTCTCTCGCAGCCTTCCACAAACAGCCCCACACAGATGGTCTACACTCACACACATACACAGACACACTCTTAAATAAACTTGACAAGCAGACACACCAGAGAACCCTTGCATGCTTTCAATTTTCTAGCCTTACACAAGGAGTGTGGGCTCACACACACACACACACACACACATGCACGCACGCACGCACACACGCACTCCTTTTACCTTTCTCCATACAATACAAGAACTCTCTCTCTTCGCTCTTAAAATCATTGTGATATGCATAATGGTACTCATATGTACAATAAAAAATAATGTGACATTATAATTTATAATGATAACCACAGTCATATGGCTCATGACAGCATTAATAACAGTCATACATTGTTTCCCAGTTATCAGGAAATCTTTCAGATAGCCTGTTTTTTTTGTTTTTTTTGGTGGAGAGAATTTGTGGCAGTAACCGTTGCTATTTTTGGCCAGCTGCCAGGGACTGTCATTAAAAATGTGGACCAATACTGGCCCTTTATTTTATTAACTGTCAGCTTTTATTTTATTTTGAAGTCAGTGCAGAAATCCAGATGTTAGGGTGTGTGTGGAGAACAGACTAATCAGAGAGCCTTAGGATCGCAGTAGGGGACCACAGACAGGAAGTCCCTTGGTAACCTCGGCAACCCGCATTCCAGCCCCACCATTCCTCCTTGACAGTAGAGTTAACTCACATAGCATATTTGCTTCGTGGACACCTTCACCCAGGGCTACATGGTCCATGTACACGCCTGCCAAAATCGGGACTCAAACCAACAACCTTCTGGAGAGGAACCTAGTTCCATAATCCACACTAGCACATACCTCGATAGAGAGATAGCAGTGTGTAAAAACAAGATCCGGAGAGGGAGAACGATGCAGGCCTGTGGTTACTGTGAGTGAGCATGGTGAGGACCCTCGGCTGGAAATCAGCATGAAAATTAATTTACAGTATTTCTATTGGGGGGGGGGGTTGGGGGGTCATCCACAGATCCCAGGCCTGCTACTTTAGAAAGCTTCAACTCTACCCCTGTTAATCAGTCCCAAACAAAAGAGTGGGAAATAATACATTTGGAAGAAGCCCCCCCCCCCCCCCCCCCGCTCCACCCCTCCCTGCCACCAGCAAGATCAGCATTAGAATGTTCAGTTAAGGACATTCTAATCACATATCTAATGATCTCACACCTTAAAGGGTTAATGAAAATACGTGACTCGTGTACGGCAAACTCAGATTCCCAGGCCTGTGAAGCTCGTTTCCTGAGGCAAAGTGCACTGCTTCTGCGTTAAGCACTGCAACGTAGCCAACGCAGCAAAAGCGTTTCCGTGGCCTTTTCGTGTTTAAGTCCGTACTGTGAAAACACACTTAAGAGCCAGAATCCACAGCAAACACACGGGATCCGTTCTTTCAACAACATAACCACAACTCATTAGCAAACTTTATCTTTCTGACATTCTCCGCGTTTCCGTGGAACCGCTCTATTCTTGCGCCTTGGCAAACCTAATTAGGAAAGCACCCCCATTAGTCATCCCGAAAGATTAGCCTTAGCCCGGCTAATTACCGCCGAAACATCTAATCGTCTCTTTGAAACAAGAGCGCCCTAATGAGATCTTATTTACTGAACTAAATAACTTCAAGGGGGTAAATAAATGTGTAAAATGTTTTTTTTAAGCTTTTGGGAGGAATAATAGCCGCTAATTGAGGCAGGATCAGCGAGAGCGTCGCACACTTGTTTGGCGGTCGGAGAGCAACAGCGCGGGGAGACGGGCTTGCTGCAGACGAGGCTGTTCGCTGCTCGTTTGCTGTGTTCTTCCCCTGACCCATTTTCCCGCCGCGGCCCGCTACGAACGGGGACAAAAGCGCCGCCGCCGATCTGCCGCTGAACGGCAGCTCCTCCGTCACAACCCCGCCGCCCGCAACAGCGCCCCCCACTGGGGAAAAGAGGCAGGGGGACGGACAGGAGGGCGCCCGATTACATCATCCGGAGCCACAGAAGAGCGTACGCAAGAACCTACACGTGCACACAGAGGCAGCGGTTCTGCCTCGTATGTACAGCTGCATGCAGTCTGCAGGCGCTCTTCTCAAGAACAGCGCAGACAATAAAGCAAAAGGGCGCGTAGTGCAGATGAAAAAATCCATCCATCCATCCATCCATCCATCCATCCATCCATTAACTAACTCGTTTCTTCTTGGTCGGGGTCATGGGGGGTGCTGGAGCCTATCCCAGCATACATTGTACGAGAAGCACGAATGCACCCTGGACAGGTCACCAGGAGATACAAAAAGTGATTGCAAAACTACTGCAAACAATGTCACTGCCTAAAATAACGCGACAGCGTGACTAACACATCGCCTCGCGGAAGCGCCGCGTTCACACCGCGCACCCCGCACACGCCTACCCCAGCGCCGCACACGCCTACCCCAGCGCCGCACACGCAGAGGCGATGAGCTCTCAGGCACGTTTTCACACGGCGGACCGGATAATCGAGGGCATGTGCTCAGGGTGGAACAGAGCGTTCAGCCACAGCGTTCAGCTGGCCGTGTTCGGGGGGGCTGTTTGTTCAGCGAAGCCGAAAGTAACGCAGCGGGGTGCAGCTGCCCACAGGAGCTCACGGCCCCCAGGGGCCGCAAGGACACAGGAGCCAGCTAGACCTGGCCTGATTCTCAGAGCGGTGCATTCTGGGATGGCTCGCTTCTATGAAAGCCCTGTGTTCATTTGAGAAACGAGGATATGCACGCAACACTATAACCCATGAACAATGCGCTTTCTTTCTCTTTCTCTCTCTCTCTCTCTCTCTCTCGCACACACAGACAAGCATACACACACCTGCAGATGCAGTATATACACAGACACACTCACAGAGACAGACAAGCGCACATCCTCTCCGACCAGCACAAGGTTCATATAGAGCTAACTTTAATCACCATACACAGCCATAAAGAGCTTTCCATTACTACTTCTACAACAAACTCAGAATACTATTGATCTATTCTATAGCCTATTGTCTATTTGAAGACTTGACATATATGTTTTAATTACTATTCTGATTACCAGAAAACCCATTACTGCTGCATTAAATTATCGATTCATAGCCGTTTGCAGATAAATAAATGGCTCATAAGTAACTCGCGGGAAAAAAAAAAGAATTATGGCAAAGAGGGTAAGATGCTTGACACACCTCCTCCAGGGGTCAGATTTCCCAAATGAGCTGTAACGTGCTTCCGTTTGGCCCCTCCCTGTTCCGGGACAGTCACAAATCTGGCCTTTTCCCGAGTCCTGACACAACAACCCTAATGTAAACAGATGCACGCCCGTCGCAGATAAATCAAAGGCCTGGTCTTTCAGCGGCTGTCATGGCGATCACTGAAACTGCGAGGCTTTGAGTTCCCGCCGCTTTTCCCGGGAGCTGGTATGCAACACGAGCAGCCGGCCCACAATGCACCTGTCCTCAGTCCTCAATCTCGAACCGCAGGCCGGCAGGAACACACACCTCTACAGCCCTCCACCTGGATCTCAAATTACACAGGGTTCTGACCCAAATTCCTGTCGCATTCTCTTATAATACACAGGGTTGTGACCCAAATACCCCTCTCTCTCTCTTATAATACAGAGGGTTCTGACCCAAATTCCCATCTCTCTCTCTTATAATACAGAGGGTTCTGACCCAAATTCCCATCTCTCTCTCTTATAATGCAGAGGGTTCTGACCCAAATTCCCATCTCACTCTCTTATAATACAGAGGGTTCTGACCCAAATTCCCATCTCACTCTCTTATAATACAGAGGGTTCTGACCCAAATTCCCATCTCACTCTCTTATAATACACAGGGTTCTGACCCAAATTCCCATATCTCTCTCATGATACAGCAGGTTCTGACCCAAATTCCTCACCGCCCTCTGGCTCAGGCAAACCAGGAACTCAATTACCCCCCCCCCCCCCAGCCATAGCAGACATGATGAGGACCTGTAGTGGGGGGGGTAAAAGGAAATGGGCGGGGCCCTTACCTGTCGATGATGACGGGGTCGGACGGCGTCTCGTTACGGTTACCACAGCTCTTCTTGTCACAGCAGCGACTGTCGGGTGAGGGGGGGGGGGAGAATGGAAAGCAGTCAAACGGGGCACGGCCTTACATACATATGTCCCCGCTAACCCTGCTGATCCAGGCTAAGGGAGGCTCACACACCCTGAAAGGACGGACAGCTCTGTGTGCAGCTACCTGCTGCCGATGACAACAGGTGTGCAGGAGAGATTGGGGGGGGGTGCGGGGCGGGTGAGGCTATCCCTCCCCCTCAAATCACCTGGGGCAGGTAATCATTCCCACCCCCCTCCCATCCTCCCCGCCCCCTCTTTCCTGTGAATCCGAGGCTCACCCGACACCCCCTCAGATTGGGGCAGAAGAAGAGAGGACACAGAAGAGAAGGGGGTAGGGGGTGCGGTGGGGTTTCTTTTTTTTGGGTGGGGGTGGAGGGGGGGCATCAGCTCACATTTCGGCGGCACAGATGGTGGAGGGGCCTGAGTGCGGTGAGGGGAGGGCTCTGACACAGAAAACCGCACGCTTTGTCTCCATCCAGCAGAACACCAGCCACAGGGGCCTCTGTGCCGGACACCCATCTCTCCCATTATCCCTACCCTCTTTCTCTCTTTCACTCCGCGTCTCTCTCTCTTTCTCTTTCTCACTGCTCTCTCGCTTTTTCACTCACCGTCTCTCTCTCTCTTTCACCCCATTTATCTTTCTCCTCTCTCTGTACTGGTCACCCATCTCTCTCATTATCCTCCTCTCTTCAGTCCTCCCTGCTACTCTTCTCTCTCTCTCTCTCCCTCTCTCACTATCCCTCCCTCTCTCTCTCCCTCTGTACCTTCCCTTCAGAAAACAGTCAGGTCCTCATGAGTGATCTGTGGTTCTTTCAGAAGTGGGTCAGAGTGTGGGCCCACCGAAACAGAACAGAGCCCAAGGGACGGGTGGACCGTGTGTGTGTGTGTGTGTGTGTGTGTGCGTGTGTGTGTGTGTGTGTGCGTGCGTGCGTGGCGTGGTGCGTATGTGCGTGCGTGTGTGTGTGCATAAGCATCCGCATGTGTGTGTGTGCGTGTGTGTGCCTGTATATGTGTGTGCATAAACATCCGCATGTGTGTGTGTGTGTGTGTGTGTGCGTGCGTGTATATGTGTGTGCATAAACATGCGCATGTGTGTGTTTGTGTGTGTGCGCATGCATGCATGTGTCTGAGTGTGTGTTTGAGCGCATGTGTGTGAGTGTGGGTGGTGCACGTGTGTGTGCAAGAACATGTGGGTGTGGGTGTGTGTATGTGCATGTGTGTGTGTGTGTGCACGTGTGCATGTGCGGGAGTGTAAGTGTGTACATATTGTGTATGTATATGTAAACATGTACTTGGGTTTCTTCTGTGATTTGATTGGCCACTTTCTAATGTTCCAATGATCGGGCTTTCCCCATGGGAGGCGGAGTCTTCTGCTCTCTACAGCAGGCCGTTCCAATGACAACGATGCTAATCAGCACATGTGTACACAAGCTTTGCTGATAGCCTTTTCTCTTCCCTCTAAATTTTCAACTCTCTCCCACAGGACATCCAAGGAGGTGGCATCTTTGATCTCAGAATCACCCCTTTCCTGCTGAAGCTTTGGCACAAGCTGCATCTAAATAACATTGTGTAATTACCAGGATCTGGTGCGTCCTGTTTAATGAGAGGCCACAACTGCTCTTCTAACCTGTTAACCTGAGTTTTTCTTTCTGTTTTGTTTTTTTACATACACAACCATTTCAAGCGATTACTGGCACAGTCCTCAGTCCTGGCTGATATTATGGGACCAAGAAACTAACTAAAAACACAGTTTTCAGAACAGCTTTCGAACGCAGTCCTGTCACCTACGTAAACCTGAAACTGGACTTCAGAGAAAAGCCCTTCTTTTGAAAACCATTGGACACCCCCTTTTTCTCTTTCTCCCATCCATCAGCCCCCCACCCTTTGAAAAAATAAAAGGATCTCAGTGCCGTGGTTGCAAGCTGGCTTGGTACCATATGGCTAATGGTAGCGTGGCACAATTAGCAGCACTGATTAATGGTGAACAGACTCATTTTGTGCTTATAATTGCAGCTGTGTTTGAACCCCAAACGCCGCCCCCCCCTCCCCAGAATTAGCACATCCTGGTCCACAGGACAAGCAGTGAGGGAAGGGGGGGGTTACCTTTAGTATAATAGTTTGAAAGGGGATGGACATCTCTATCTTTCATCGCTTCACAACATAGAACCCTATTCAGAGAAAAGTTTCACAAGCAAATTCAAAATGTATTCACCAGGACATATCTGCGTGCGTGTGTGCGTGCGTGCGGGATTGTCGAGGGAGTAGCAGGTGTGTGCATGTGTGCGTATGCACGTGCTTATTATGCATGCATATGTGTGCACATGTGTGTGTGTGTGTGTGTGTGTGGCGCGCATGTGTGCGCACACGTGTTTCTCTGCAATCGCCTGCATATATTTCACCGTCAGAAGGCGGTGCGAAGCACATTTATTACCCTCAGAATAACCAGAAAATTCAACTTGAGTAATGAGTTTCTACCTGTCCTAATTAACCGAGCCGGAGAGCGATATTTTTAGGAGAAAAAACTTTTTAAAATGTTCTCTGCCATTCTCCAAAAATAGACAAGGAGCCTGCCTTCACAACCCAGTTTTAAACAAGAGGAATTCATCTTTTACTTTAATTAAAGGCGCAACATCCACGTCCTTTTCCTCTCTCTCTACTTTGGTGGGGGACAGAGGGGTGACCTGTTTAGCAGCAGCAAAAAAGAAATGGGGGGGGGGGGGTCAGATTTTTGGGTGTGCGGCGGCTGCCGTGCACATCACATCACTGGGAGTCCGCCCTCAGTTTGAAGATAAAGGTGACATCATTAAAGGGCGAAGCAGGGACTTATGGGTAATTTTTGGGGTCCTGGAGTGTTCTCTCAGAAAACCCAGCTGGATTGTTTTTTTTTTGGGGGGGGGGGGACAGCATCATTTCTGCTTTGAGGTCCTTAGAGAATTATGTCCTTTAATCGGAGTACAAAGGAGCCCTGGATCGGCACATTTTGGAAGAACAAGCCTCACGGGGAGGGAGGGAGGGAGGAAAAATTGAAGGAGGGGGGTGTGGGGGTGCTGGACGGGAAACAAACAGCAGAGCTGGGTGCTATGGCTTTGCTTCAATGTGCTGTCCCCAGTATGAATATTACCTGCCTGGTTGAGCTAGGACCATGAGCATTAAGTGTGTGACTGTGTGTGTGTGTTTGTGTGTGTGTGTATGCGTGTATGTGTGTGTATGTACGTGTGTGTGTGTGTGTTTGTGTGTGTGTACGTGTGTGTGTGTGTGTGTATGTGCATGTGTGTGTGTGTATGTACGAGTGTGTGTGTGTGTTTGTGTGTGTGTACGTGTGTGTGTGTGTGTGTATGTGCGTGTGTGTGTGTTGGTGTGTGTGTGTGTGTGTGTGTACGTGTGTGTGTGTGTATGTACTTGTGTGTGTATGCGTGGGTGTGTGTGTGTGTGTATGTGCGTGTGTGTGTGTTGGTGTGTGTGTGTGTGTGTGTGTGTGTGTGTCTATGTACGTGTGTGTGTGTGTGTGTTTGTGTACGTGTGTGTGTGTGTGCGTGTGTGTGTGTGTTGTGTTTTGGTGTGTGTGTGTGTGTGTGTGTGTGTGTGTGTGTATGTACGTGTGTGTGTGTGTTGTGTGTGTGTTGCATGTACGTGTGTGTGTGTGTATTGTGTAGTGTGTGTGTGTGTGTATGTACGTGTGTGTGTGTGTGTGTGTTGTGTAGTGTTGTGTGTGTGTGTTGTGTGTGTGTGTGTGTGTATGTACGTGTGTGTGTGTGTGTTGTGTATCGTGTGTGTGTGTGTTTGTGTACGTGTGTGTGTGTGTGTGTGTATGTGTGTGTGTGTGTATGTACGTGTGTGTGTGTTTGTGTGTGTGTATGCGTGTGTGTGTGCTGGTGTGTGTGTGTACGTGTGTGTGTGTGTATGTACGTGTGTGTGTGTTGGTGGGGAGCTATGCTACTTTGTCTCGACATTTCAATGAGCTGCACATATACTTCAATTCTTACACAATCATTGCAACATTTCAACAAAGATGTGTCAAAGTTTAGATTTGTTTTAGATTCATTTCACAACCTGCCCACATTTCATTCTTAAATTTGAGAACAAAGCATCATAATGGGTTTATGCACCCCATGATGAGTCTATAATAATACTGACAGGCGGTAGATTGATTGACGGGGGGGCGGGGGGCGGGTCTTACCTGCACATGATCTCGTGCGTCAGCAGCACTCGACACATCTCAGGGTTCTTGTCCTGACCTTCATATATGATCGCCTATAAAAAAGGGGGGAAAACAGATATTAAACTTCATTGTATCACTTCATCATTTGTTTGCTTTGCAGCCGACCGAGTCAGGTATGACTGTCATGACACGTGACATCATTTCTGTCACTGGGCCCAAACTGAAGTTCAGGCAAGCTTCTTCACTCACAAAATCAAATCAAGTTAAGGGCATTCTCAGCTTCCAAACACTGCATCCCAATCCAACATTACACAACACCCAACATGACATAGGGTTGTGCTTTATGAATTTTTTCATATCTGATTATAAATCATTTTTACTGATTGATTATTGCCACCAACTCATATTAAGCCAACATATAAGTTCAATATACATACATATATCATTTCATTTTAGTCTTAAAAATCTGTAACTGTTTTACAACCGTAACAGTTCACAACCAGTAAGCCAGTCATTTTAGCTAAAAGTGCTCAACAGACCCCGTGAGACTGACTGACAAATAAAGCCAAAACTTCAGACCAAACATTTTCCCCAAGTTTGGTTCCTTTTTTATAAGAATTCCA
The DNA here is from genome assembly GCF_018555375.3 of Anguilla rostrata. Lineage (NCBI taxonomy): Eukaryota > Metazoa > Chordata > Actinopteri > Anguilliformes > Anguillidae > Anguilla > Anguilla rostrata. The sequence goes on along the minus strand of NC_057941.1, from coordinate 35,406,063 downwards.
ACTTGTTGAGATGATAGATGTAAAGGTCCAGATCACACCAGCGCTCATGCTGTGGTTCCTTTTTACAGATCACTCGCCATGCACCCACAGAGAAACACCGGGGACAGGGGTGCAGAGGTCAGGGGTGAGAGGTCAAAGAAGCTCTGAAACCCAGGGGTGGAGCAGGAGCAGCCAGGGCGGCCTTTACCCCAGAAACCGAAACGCAGCCAAGAACCAGCGTATCCTCCCGAGAACAGGCAGAAAATAAAGCTAAAGAATTTTCATTTTCTTGGCATAATGCAAGTGTCTTGATGACAAAAACATGTTGCCGTGAAACTATTTTCAAAAATATTATTTATTTTAGTTCTCTTGAATGTCCCTTGTAGTGTAAGCTTCAGCATAATATAATTATATGGTTCTTGGGTATTAAGACCAGAGATTCATGTCCCCTACAAGGGACAAAAATTAACTGCTGGGTCTCAGGAGGTGATAGGCCTGAGATGTGTAACCCTCTGACAACAGACTATATACAGGGCAAATACAATTAAACTAAAAAAAGATAATCGCCCCACACGCGCTTTCCATACTCCTCCCTCTCCCTCTCTCTCCACCTTCCCGTTAACATTTGTTCCAGTTTAACCCTTTGAACAGCAGGTTTTTTGGAATGCCTTTTTTTTCGAAATTATAAGCCAGTGTTCTAGAACTCCGTTGCTTTCGATCGCCAGTAGTGATTGTGACATCAGCATTAGAATGTTCAGTTAAGAACACTCAAATCACTTGTGACCTTGCACCTTAAACAGCATTCCCACCCGAGCAAAAGTCACGCGCGCAGAAGAGCTTCATTAGCATGTACTGGGTGTGGCAGAAACGATCTGCTGAGTAGCCGCGGGTTTTCTGGGGTAACCGGGTGGGACGGGTCCGGCGACGCTGGCCCGTAACAACCTGTCCAGAGCACTGTTCCCCTGCGGCCTGCGAAACGCTGCACAGGGAAAAGTATAAACCATCCCTGGGGCGGGCAACGGTACGTGGTGTCATCTGGCGAATTTGGGGATGGCCTGCCTACTGGTGGCCTGCCCACCCCACATTACCACGGGAGCCCCCCCCCCTCCTTTAACAATACCCCCGCTCAATTCTAGAACTCCAAACCAGCTGAAACAGCTCCTTTTTTTGGCAATATGTGAGAAAAATCGAGGTCTTGGCATGCCAATTTTTTTCTCATATTCTTGCCAATATGAAAACAATAGAGAAGCCAATAATAATGGGGAGATAATTATTTCATAAGCGTTTTTTTATTTTTTTATTTTACTTTTTGCATCCACAGCAGAGATGCAGGCTGGGTAATGGCATCACCATCATTCTCTTTCCGTAAGCAGAACACGGCAACCACATATGTGCCAATATTTGGCCAGGGATAATCGTCCTGTCCCTGTTTTGTTTTAAAAGTGGATGTAATCAAAATGTAACTGCAGCACCATTGTTTCATTCGCAACTCCAGGGGGCACGAGAAAGGTCTTCTTCCCGTGAATACCCTGCGAATGGTAAACTGAAATCAAACCCGATAAAAAAAGGCGAAAAAAAAATAGCAACAGGGAATGTTCTTCTTATTCCCCCTCAAAAAAAAAGAAAGAAAAACATTTCTGTGGCCCCACCCTTCTCTCAGCGCTTAAATATTCATGACTCATGCTGTGTAGCCCCTTCCCCTGGCGAGAAAGCTCTTCGACAAAACACGAAGCTCTGGGTTTTTGTGACAGGCCAGAAAGCTCTGTTTCCCCCTCTCTCTCTGTGCTGCTGAAAGCGACAGGAAGGCTCCCTCTCGCGTCACCAGTTCTCTTCTGCGAGGTCCGCTGCGCGTACGTGCGTTCGCACTGTATCTCGTATCGTCTCTTGAGCTCAGAACACATGGCTATATGTGGTCATTGTGCAGTAGGAGGGGGGTGGTGTGTGTGTATGTGGAGGGGGTGAGCAGTTGGGATGCCAGACTGGAGCGTGGTGGGCCATCTGGTCCACCCCCCCCCCCCCTTCCAAAAACCCCAGCTTTGTTTTGCCCCCCCACCCCCCACCCTCCATTCCAAACAACACGTTTTCCCGCACCACAAACCGCTTCTTTTCACCCAAACACACACAGCCTGGAGCTGTCCACACACCACCGTCACATCCCATCAACCCCCTCTCTACCCATAATGCCACAGCGAGGGATTAGATGCATGCCGATGCTGGTTTACGTTACGGACTGATGCCACTGATGATGTCACTGTGCTCCCCTCAAATGAGTAGTTGTGAACTACAAAAAAGACACATTTTAGACAAAATAAGAAATCAAGAAATCTTTTTTATAGTATTTCAAGTTCTGTAAAACTTGCCCGGCACATGTTCTTCAGAGATGCAAAAAAAAAAGAAAAAAGGAAAAATATTCTCACCTCTGTAGAGGCAGTATCCAGGACAATTGTTCTTTTTTTTTTGTTCCACTTTGAGAAGAGAAGGAGACTCAAAGTCTACTACAGCAGAACCAAATTCATCACTGTCTGCAGGTTCGAGGCACCAGACCCAGTGGCCAGCCCACCTGTGCCACACCCATCATCCAGCCCACCTGTGCCACACCCACCATACAGCCCACCCGCACCCTCCTCTCTTCAGGGCCCTATCGACAGGAACACAGAGAGAATCACCACGGCTTTCAATCGCACACAAATCAAAATACGATCAATACATAATCAGCTTGCCAGATTAAACTGTCTATTATTTTAAATATCATTCATTCCTATTGTTTATTTTTAAAGGTTATGTCAATACAAATCGTGTTTCAGTCATTATTACACTTATTGGAATTCTAAATGTGATGAATTTGGAATTACTTTTTTGTAAATTTGGGGGTGCAGGGGGTGGGGTCACAGCCAGCACCCTAAATACATATATTTAAAAACCACTACATACATATTCACAGTTAAGCACTAACAAAATTGCTATTATTACAAAACACACTTTGTCATACTTGTGAGAATACACTTGAGTTCCGAGACTTCCTCCACACAATAGTTCTCATTAAAAACGAATTCAGTGTAGTCTGGTAACAAACTCTACCCGAAATACTACAGCATCACTTCTCAATTAAACAGCCTCACCTCAGCTCAGGTTAATCCACTACATCCCCAGCTCTGCCACTCCTTAATTCTTCAGGGATTAATACAGCTACAGAAGCCGCTCTTTTAAAGGTGCACTCCACTGAGTGTGGTTAAATGTGATTGTCAAACGCAGCTGAAAATATATAAAAGCACTGGAGCAACATTGTCTTTTAAAAACCATGCATGGAAAAACATAAACCCCTGGCCATGACCCATGAAAATAAAAACAACATGAAGGGTTCATCAGCTTTGCTTTCACTCAAGATTAACACAGAGTAGCAGGCTGACACCAGTGTTTTTTTTCCTCATTAACCCTTCGAAGAACAGGTTTTCTGGAATGTTTCTATTTTTTCAAAGTCAGTGTTCTAGAACTCCTTTGCTTTCAGTTACCAGTAGTGATTGTTACATGAACTGAACGTTCTAACCACATATTACATATCTATGATCTCACAGCCTAAAGGGTTAAGAGACATGGCTGTAAGACACAGGGCTGCTTTTTTATACTGTTAGTTGTTTTCCAAATAGTTTTAATGTTTTCTCTTTTTTTTCTTTGTATCCTGACATATGAGGGGACAAGGAGCTTCATTCAGCCCTACCTTCCTTCAATCTGAATCCATAAACAGACGCAGGAACACAGGAAGTGTCTAATATAGGATATTTATGTCACTTAGTGCAATTTGTTTAGGTGGCTGAAGTGTTTTGGGGTTGGTGATTAAACGTAATATAAACAGACTCACAAATTCAGCCATCAAATAAAAATAATGGGGCGGGCCGGGGGGGGGGAGGGGGGGGGGTGTTACAAGGCCAGGAGCCCTTTCTGGAAACTACGGGGGGGATTTTGGAGGACGTGTTTACGAAGTTAACAGCTTTTGCTGATGTTTCACCCTCTTGCCAGGGAGATGTCCAATTTAGAGCTTGCTGCTTGCGTCAAGGGGACGACCGGCTATAAAGCTATGGAGGTAAATGACTATGAAGCAGGCATAGCACGCGAAACGGCGGCTCCTATCAGGCTAAACAGAGGGCGCGTTAACAAGCACACACCGTAGCGCCGATTTGTCTTTGAACACATTTTTGCAGAAGTAACTTTTCATATTTCATCCGCAGTTGTCTTCCGCGGCTTTTTGATGTGACGGCTGAATCTGAGGCGTGTAAACAAGCTGCTATAAATACACGAGAGACGCACTTCCCTTTCTGCTACAGTCGCCCGCGCGCGTGTCACCGGGAGTGCGTCTGCCTCTCTTCTCGGGCCTCCGCTGCTGCTGCTGCTGCTTTCTCTTTTTTCTTCTTTTTTTAAAGGTGTCGCGACCGTGCGGCGCGCGCCTTTGTTCCCGCCGCTCAGCTGTTCGGCGCCCGAACCCGCTCGCGGGGTGAGGGAGGCTGGCTTCCGCGCGGTCCTCCGCAGACCTGTCAGACGCTGCAGTCGCTGATCACAGACGCCGCCTGTCACACTGACACCCGAGGCCTGTCGCACCGCACGCCAGCGCTCTCTCCCCCTCTCTCTCCTTCTCTCTCTCCACCTCCCTCTCTCTCCTTCTCTCTCTCTCCCCCCTCTCTCTCTCTGTCTCTCTCTCCACCTCTCTCTCTCTTTCTCGCTCTCTTTCTCTTTCTCTCTCTCTCTCCCGCACACCGTCTCTGCACAACCTTGTCATGCAAAAACAGAGCTCCGCGATGCTAAAAAATAAATAAATAAATATCATTAGCGCTACCGCTGCAGTACCGTTATAATTGGCATTATCCTAATAAGTGTCTCCATTAATGTTGTTTGCACTTTACGCCGCAGAATAACAGGGTTAAAACATTCTTAAAAAGAGATGGCTTTGCAAAGTACTGCCTGAACCCCTCTCACCACCCAGCCCCCCCCCCCACTCCCTCTCCCTAAACTCAGAAACAAGGAGCAAAACATGTCTAGCATTTCAACGATTATTAGGATTATGATTGTACTGTTTTGTTATTGTTCTCGTATTTTGCTCGCGTTGTTGTAGTTCAGCAGTGCAGTGTGTAGCCTGCCGAAAAAAAGTACTTAACCCTTTGAAGAACAGGTTTTCTGGCATGTTTCAAGTCTGCGTTCTAGAACTCCACTGCTTTCTATTGCCAGCAGTGATTGTTAGGTCAGTATTACAATGTGCAGTTGAGAACACTCTAATCACATATCTGTGGCCTAACAGCTTAATTAACCACAGAGGACTGGGCGATGAGGGTGCATGGATCAGCCTCCGTGGTCCGTGGCTGTTCCTTAATCTTCTCTGCACTGTGTGCTCAACAGCCCTGCAAACTAGACCAAGCTCATAACTTTGCACAGGGCTTAACTTCCTGTCCAAAATGAATCTCTTCAGCTGCATCGCACATTTGAAAGCGTATTGAGCTGTGTATCAAAGAAAATAAAACTAGCTCAGCAATCAGGTAACTTGAATGATTGAAGGGATTTGGTAAGCTTATATGACCGGCCCTCTGTCACCAAACCACTGGTCTTCCTGTCCCCAGTCTGCTCTGACAACATTTTCACGCCGTTGTTTTAGTCATCCTGATCACGTCCCCATAACATCCCCAAAATATCCCCATAACATTCTAATGTCTCTCCAAATCAGCATATCACATGTTCTCACTCTGCGTATACACACACAGATTCACACCCTGATAACATCCCCCACAACATCCTCATAACGTTCCTGTAACGTTCTGACACCTGTCTCTCCAAACTACCAGATCGTCTGTCCTCACTCTGCACAGACACTCCTTCCACACCACTGTTTCGGCATCCTGATCATGTCCCTATAGCATCCTCATAACGTCCCCATAAAATCCTGACACCTGTCTCTCCAAACCACCAGATCACCTGTCCTCACTCTGCTCCTCCCCTGTCACACGTCCCCCATGCCTTGGCCGCACACACACACACACGCACACGCACACACACACACGCACACACACACACACACACACACACACACCAACACATACATCACACACACGAACACACACGCGCACACACACACACACACACACACACACACACACACACACACGCACACCCTGTCAACGCGCCAGCAAGCCCGCCAGATTCCCAGCCGCCACATCGTTAACAGGCTTCCAGGGGCCTTAGCATGAAGCGGAGGAGCTCTCCTCAAACCGCCGCCGCTACTCTCCGCTCGTCTCACATCTCCGACAGCCGCGGAGAGACACACACACCGCTGAACGCAGCCGACGAAACCGAATTAAAGCAGCCTTCCAGTCCTCGTGTCTGCTTCGGTGTATCGTACAAAACGCCATCTGAACAGCTGCTCAGGCAGAACTTTTTATTTTTTGCTAAAATGTGTTTCATTATAGCGATGGTGGGGGGGGGGGGCATTCAATCAAACCTCCGTGGCTGTTTCACATCAGAGTGTCACTCAAAGGCCCGTGCTTCAGTGCTTGATTGCAGTGAAGCAGAGTAAAGCCCAAAACCAGCTGAGACATTTCACAATGTACTCCTCAAACAGACAGAAGACCGTTCACCTTTTGGCTGCGTTTCATTTGTTATCATTTCCTTTTTCAGGGCAACATACATTTAATTATGTGATGTCTTTAAAATTATTATGCTCAATATAACTTACTGAGGTTGACTTGAACTGGCAATCTTATAGCTTCAGACCAGCAATCAGTCTTCAAACTACTCATTAAATTTTGTTTCACTAAAAATGGAAAAACCTTTTGGCTAAACAAAACAAAAACAAAACCCTGACAATACATATCAGAAAATTCAGCCAATTAAATCATTGATTTGCTACACAGAGTGTCCCAAATAAAAATGAAAAGAAGTTGTAATCAATCTGTTGCAGGGAAGCACCAAATCGCAATGAAGGGCTTAATTTTCCACGGGACACTCTGGCAACCGCCCCGATGCCCAATGTGAGGCGTGACACATGGCAGCGAGCTGGCAAACCCACAATGCACCAGTGCGATTAAAGCCGAGTGCGTGCCGCGTTCTCCTCTCGAACCAAGAACCAAGAACCAACCACTACACAGCGCACGCACTTCACCCCGCCTAAAATCACATGCTAAATAACCCCCCCACCCCCCACCTGCTCTCTGTCACAACAATCTGAGGGAACAGGAAACACACAACGCTGCTCGCCGTACGCACGCCCACTACACGCTAGCCTTAAACACCGTGACATACAAAACCAAAGGCCCGCTGGAAAATGACCGCACTTCCCAAACTCAGAGCCTGGATCGTAATCCAATGAGAATCCAGTACAGAAACAAATGTATAAAAATGGCTAGCACTTTGGATCAGTATTTCAAAAGCCCCTTAATATTGGTTTAAAAATAAATACATAACGCTCTACACTTGTAACTTCTCAGAAGACAAAGAGTCATAGCAAGTAAACAAATACATAAATGCATGAAACACTCAAAATTTCTCTCTCTCTCTACGTCTTTCACAAACACGCACACATGCGCACACACACACATCAGAATACTTCTAAATACGTCAGTGGCCCTCAGAGACTTCTGTACAGAGAGCACTGAGGCTCGCTACAGGAAGTCCCTACTGCCACAGCTAGAGGACCACTGCTGGGGTCTGCATTACACACACACATACACAGACACACACGCACATACACACACAGACACACACACATACACACACACACATACACGCACACACACACACACACACACACACACACACACGCACACACACACACACACACACACACACACACGCAGAGAGACAGAGACTCATGCACTCACAAATGTATATCCACACACAAATAATTTAAAAACTACATAAACATGCACACATACAGATTCACACAAATAAACTAAAAACTGCACCCCGACATACAAACACAAACTGTGAGAAGCAGCATATTCTTCCTCATCTTGTCTTTTATCTGCCATTTCTCAGGCTTTGGAACAAGCTGAGGGGAAATCATAAGAGTGAGAAACGCTCACCTGTTTGGTCATGGAGTCAATCAGCCGCACGTAGAAGTCCTGCTCTGTCCGAATACCTACAACACAGCAGAGGAGAAGGAATTTACACTATGATTCACGCACTCACACACACACATGCCCGCCCGTACAACCACACACACACACACACACATGTCCGCACACCCACACACTCTGCAGTACTTTAATGGTACACACTGCAGGGAGAACTGGACTGTGATGTGATATGATGATGCATGTCCCACTTAAGAACCTAGATCTCTTAAAGGATCTTCTCTTATTTGTGCATACGTCACACATACTCTTCACAGTACTTCTGCATCTTACCATATTTTATTTAAATCATGAGACATAGTCTGCTCTCTTTTCTGATAATAATAATAATAATAATAATTATAATAATTATAATAATAATAACGCAATGTATATTGTACAAATGTTCACAATACATGTATACGATTGATTGCCTTTATTTGTAATTATATCAAGACAAATCAAAATATGAAAATAAAATATTCTGCCATCTCGGCTGACTAGCATAACCTGAGTTACTTGTGCTGTTTTAGTAGTTTGTGTTTTCAGTATTAGTTTTGTATTTATACATACATCTTCAAACACGTTCGTTCTATCGTTGCTGCTCATATAAATCTCACAGAAGGCTATTTCAATCAACCATTTTTTTTTCTCCTGAAGTGAAGTTTAATTCATCCATAAAATGCAATTAATTATTAAATAATAAGCCACCATTTGGACGCTCTGTCAAATTTAACTGTACCAGTTATCAAGCGTTAGCCTTTACGCACTGGACTTACTGCGAAGTAGGCTATATCTGTTCTCAACAATGAGCTCTCTGAATAAATGATTCAGGAGCTCTCACAAGGGAAACGAGATCTGTAGCTTCCGCTTACGGTTGCCGAAGCAGAAACACGCCAAACGCGAGTCCCGGGACTCGGTGGCTGATAGGGTTGCCAATTTTTACTACAGTAGTAACCTAGTAATAGCAGGTTAGCAGTGGCTACAGAAGCAACTAAATAGTGGAAGTAGTAAGCCTTAGTCGTTGCAGCAGGGTAGACTGGTGTATTAGTACTACCATTAATTTATAAAATATAACCAATTAATATAATTAGTATGTGTTTTAACATGGATATATGGGAGGCTAATTGACAGTACATGTGTTCAGCTATGCCTGAAAGTAAAAGTTGCTTCGAGGAAATTATTTAAAAATGTGTCCTTTAAACGTCTACAATTTTTCATCAATCATTCTATGAATAGTTCTACTGTCACATTTTTACAGGATCCGCATTAATAGATTACATCGAACATTTCACAATTAATCTTTAAGCGCGTCACTTAGCATTACTCGGTATCTATGTTACGCTACATGTAAATAGGCCAGTTACACAAATTGGCGTTTGCTGTTGATTCTGCAGCAGTGTATATTAAAAGTATACTGGCGGCCTGCACGTTTCCCGAAGCTTCTGTATGAAATGAAACTGCGAATGGTGCGCACCTGATTCGTAATTAAAATGACATTTAAATCAGGATATGCTTACCGTTGCTGTACAGGAGCTGCAGCCTGTAGTGTATTCCGTTGTTCGTCTTCTCTCCATTTGTTTCCTGTGCGTAAAAAACATGTTTATAATAAAATAGTCTTTACAGCCCGTCTCTAGAATAGAGGAAAGAGAATACTGGCAGATGGCCAATAAGCGTTAAAGGCAGTTATAAATCAATTATAAATTACACAACAAATTCGGTGTAGATTCAACTCTAACAGAATGCACATGAGGATGTAGGCTACATGGTGTGTGCTGCAGATGGGAGACCGTTGCTTCAGTGAAATTAATGGGATCATGTTGATCATTTTCGGTTAAGATATGAATAAGCATAAATAAGTAGGCTATAGCCTATTTTGCAAGTGGACGAACATAACTAATTTTTCTTGCATTCGTTTTTATTAATTAAAAAAAATCCGCGGGACAAAAGTAGTCTAAATCCTGGAACCACGCGCAGTCATTCAGAAGGCAGAAGTTGCGAGCAAGGAAGCTCTTGTTGAATAAATAAACTTGCAGTCGATTCAATTATTTCTTTATTATAAACTACATTAAACATTAAGTTGCCATATGTGCTCTTGCCCTAAAAATCTATGGATTATATGCATATTTTTCATAATAAAAATACGAATATTCTATTATGAACCTAAATTAACACAAAATAGCAATAGTTTAGGCTGATGACGAGAAAAGAGCAACATAAATCAAAAGAAAAGGATGACTGTTGGCTTCTGTAAGCAAATGTAGGTACAGTAGTTTGACAATCTACAGAGTAAAATGAGGACAAATTCACTTCAATCGGTTGAAGAAAATGCGTTAAATTGTAAGAGTGAAGTACACAATTTCCAAAGCATTCAATAAAAGCTTTGGATGCGGCGAAAATTAATATGTGGAAATTATTTCTATATTAAACACGTGTAGCCTACTATAAAGAAATAGTAGGGGTTTGTTATTGAGTTACATTAATTAGGCTATAGTATGATAATGACAAGACAAATAATTATTGGAACATCTGTGTAGCCCAAAATACGTGTTTATTAAAATGCCATGTTTAATCTGAACTCCAGTACGGTTTAAAGTTAATACTTCCCATCTGGAAAAATTGTTAATCGTAAAAGTTTTTTTATGTCATAAAATATTAGACTGCAAATGTATTATTTATATAAACATACTACACGATATTTTACGTGTCCTCTCTTTATTTAATATTGTACATTCACGGACGACCATTCATTTCCATCTTTATTTATTTCTGTGGACTAAAATTTCATTGAAGAATATTTCATCGACTGGGATATCTAATTATTCTCAATTTTTCATAACTTTAGCCTAATTATTATATTGAAAAACTCACCTTTTCCTTTTCAACAAAGCCAAGGAAAGAAGTCCTTTCGATTTCCACCGGCTGGCCTTGCCTGTCGTAAAGAGCCAAAACGAAGTGGAAGAAGTTGGATTTCCGAAGGTTTGACGGCGGTTGCTTCTCGAAGTGCGCCCGGGCAAGACCCACTCCACTGCGGATAGACGTGCAAGGATGAGGCGGTGTCAGAAAAGCAATGCAAGTAAAAGTAAAGCAGTAAGATTTAATTTGGGGATCCTGCTTTCGAAAAGAAATTAATAAAATAGCATTTAAAAAATTGACATACCGATATACCATGTTTTACTTCGTCAGATTTTCCATTTATTCAATAAAGTATAACTTCAAAGTAGGCTACTCCTCCTTACTTAGGTATCGCCAATGTAGCTAAATAAAGTCTTCAAAAAAAAAAAAGATTTTTTTTTAAGCCAGTAAATTGTTTTCTGTTACACTTTAAATATGGGTACCATCCATCTTATTCAGTGTCCAGTTCTGCAGGCAACATAATACAAATATGCATAATTATTATTAAGATTGTTGTTCCGGTTTTGTTGCTGTTTTAAGTATTTTCCTGGTTTCTTTCTATTCGGATGCCCCTCCAGTTTTACATCAATACATCATGTGGGCTACGGCGGTCAGGAGGTAATCGAGCCAGTCTTAAGGTCGCTTCATGAGGTTGGAAGTAAAGTAAAATAAAATAACCGCAAGTGTGCTATAATTTAGAACTTCCGCGAACACACAAAACATCAGCGTGAACACGAACGACACGTTGCACGATCGCAGCTCCCTCTAAAACGCGCCTGCATTACCACCGAAATGAACGGGGCAGCCTAAGCGAAGAAGAATCTGTGATCTGCGGGCGTCCTCGCGCGCAGAGGCGCCGGCAGCCGCGGGCTTACCTTTGGGCGGCCGTGTTTGCATCCAGCACTCCGGCTCCTTGCATCCACGTTCGAACTGCGTTCATCCCAGATCCGAGCGGCTCCTCTTTCATACTGCTCCCACTCCTTTGAATGCTCTCCTGAATCCCAAACATGAAAACAGATTATTTCGGACTCCCACGATAGCTGCTCCTTTATTTCCCGATTCCTTTTCTTCAGATGATGGGTAAAACGGTACACCACGTGCGGACGAAAGTGCGCTCTCTATGCAGGTGTATGTTTTTTTTACTTCCCCTTTCTTGAATTAAAAAAAAACAAACAAACAAACAAAAAAAAAACAAACAAACAAAAAAACTGTATCAAAGAAGCACGCGTATCAGCATCCAGGTTTCTGCGCCAGGAAATCGCGTTCCAGATTTTTTTTTCTTAAATGTCAATTTATCAGAAAAGCGCAAAAGCCGAAAAGCTCACTTGAGGTTAGCCCACGTCCCTTCTGTATTAAGAGACTTCGTAAAAAAAAAGCTCAGATGTCAGTTTAAGAAACAATAGGATCAAGTATAGCTTCCAGACGGCACCAGATCGTGTGTCATCGTTCACTGACAAGTTTTTTCTTCCTTAGTCTTTTTTTCCACCAAAGATCTTTGTGTAAAAAGCAAATGAATTAGAAATGGCAAATCAAGAAAAGGTGGACCCTTGTGGCTGTATATCCCGCGTTATTCCCCTTGTTAAAATGGGAGTGATTTGTGTCCCTTCCCTAAGGAATCCGATTTGACTATCTCTGAGAGCTAAACACAAGCACATTAGCCCCAAAGGGAAGAGGGAGTGACTACACAAGATGGCCCGCCCCCAAACACAAGGCAAACCTGAACACCGGCCAATAACAGCTCCCATCGCCTCATCAAGTATTCCAGCCCATCCCATTTACTTGAAACGGAGCATCATTGCAGAAGTCATCGAGCACCGAAATGTTTCACGGCGCCAGATGTCAAGAGAGAGATAGCTCCACATCCAGATAGATATCGCCGCGCATTACAAGGAAATGCGATTCATTTTATTGATCAATTAGCGGTGCTGCCATTCGGCCAGGCACGTGCTTGTCACTGCACTGGCGACACATTTCGAATCCGCATCCTTGGGCGTCAACGATCGTCAGCAACAGCACCTGCAGTCAAGGGGGTTCGGAAATCGACCGACTCACTGTCAAAATAATTTGGACGAATCATGTTCGCCTAACTTTGCTCCACGTTATCGTTTTCTAAAGTTGTTTCAAATATGCTAATACTGTATTGGTGATACTCTAGTGCGTGTGGACTGGCAGTTAAAATATTCGTGCGTTCACGTATTCTGCAATCTACAGTAAAAAGTATTTCCTTTCAGCATCACTTTAAAGTTTGGTTAAAGTGATACGTTGAGTTATTCAGTAACAATTTCTTCAGATCAGGCGAGTAGGACGCGTAACGACGCATTTATTTATCAGTCGTCGACTATTTAAAAGTTTAATACACATTGCTGTGCGAAAAAAAAAATCAATTTGGAATTGTTATGGTAAAATTTGTTGGACTGCATGGTTGGGGCAAGAGTCTACTCTGCAGATTCAGCCTTTTTATATAGACTTTATCGAATTAGCCTGCATTACCATACACTAACATGGCCTGTTAAACACATGTCATGACACCGTCGCTAAATCAGACTAATTAAAAGCGATACTTATAGGCTACTCCGGTAACCCCACGTTTAGCCGACGTTAAACTGTTTATTTCTATAATTTAGACTTGTTTCATTACTGCAACTATATAGGCTATCACTCTGCTTACTGACAAACAGATTTACCCAGAGTTCAAGCTTGTATGGGTTAATTTGCAAAGAAAACTTTCACTCTACATTGAAATTTACCCAGGCTTCAAAATTTTACTCGAGCAATTTTTCGGTTTCTTTCCTCTCTGTACGCACGCTCACCTTCCGCGCTCACGGGCAACATAAGCTATAATCCATCAAAATTTGACAAACTTTTACTTTCTTGCCGCAACTAGGAACAGACCTCACTTTGTCTTTTTCTAAGTCCACTTGCCTTTTTGAGTTCATGGAAATTGTTCAATTTGTTTACGGATATTAACGCTGTCTAAAAAAAAAAAACACGTGGAGCAACCCCGAACGAGTTCAGTTAGTCTTTTTCGTTTAAATTGAGAAGCGCTTAACATTAAATTAAAGGAAGCAAAAAACGAATAGGCCTAATCAACTAAACAACAGGAAATGTTTACCACCAAATGAATGAGCGGGAATTAGGCTTTGGGAGGTATTTTAATGCTTCGTTTTGTGTAGAAATTGCTGAGCAGCAATAGAAAATAGCTCCTCCAAAAACATTTTAGCTTTTAGTGCGGTTGAGAAATGCGTTGCGCGCAGCTTTTTGGAATGAGACCACTTACACGAGTCACAGTTCTTGCTGCTTCGTTTAATTTAGACAGGCGTTTAGTTTAATTTATGAAGCCCCGAGTTAAAAAACAAACCCTTGCTCAAAATCGAATTTTAGCGGACTTTTTCTATTAGATGCCCACACCACAGAATGTGTCCAGTGACAAACAGCAGCAAAAGCAACAATTAGCCAAATGATGACAATGTTAATGACCAACGGCATTTTCCAGATCCCCATCTTCTTGAGTAATTGCCTAAATGTGTCAAGCGCCCTGATCAAGATGGTCCGTAAAGTGTAGCTGTAGAAATAAGGAAAAACGCATCTGAGTAACTGTCCAAGTTAAATACTTTTAGATGGATCTAATTGTGACTGAAATTAATGGATAATTATATCACGAAAATGCAACACCCGCACATATGTTCATTTCGTTTTTTCACCGTTGTATGATGGTTATGAGCACATTCGACAAAAAAACAAGCCTATTTTCAGTGCTTTCGCAATGCGTAGGCTACCAACTCTTCTAACGTTTCCATGATTGTACAGATCGCGCGCGTGCATAATAGGCTACAGGTTTCATTAATGGACGTGAAGCAACATTATGAAAATGTATAAAATATGATGAAAACTCTGCGAAAACGAAGCGGTGCTGTAACATATGCTAAAATGTTGTAGGGATAGACCAATAGGCTACTGTTTGTGGAAATATGTACAAAAGTTTAAAAAATATATATATTTTTTAAGACGGATAGACGGATAGACATTAACGTGCAGGTTTACAAACCGATAGACACGATGAAATGATGGAGTTATTTTAAAAAGAGTGCCGGTATAAGTGGCTAGTGATGAAGATGTGGATGGAGTGACACCTATGGCGAAGCTGACGGACAGACAGATGACAAAGTGGACGGACATGCGCGCGCACACACACATATACACGCCCATACACACTTCCAAGTTGTCCTTCAACACAGCTATTTGATTTTCCCTTGCTCTTCTGAAGCGAGCTGCCAGCCCTGACTGACGGAAAGGCAGCCGCGGGGCCTAGCCCCCCTGGGCGCGCGGTATTTATATCCTCTCCGTTGCGCGAGAGACGGAGCAACTATAAAAGGAATCCCAGAATTCAATAACAAAGATATTTACAGACAGCTAATGCCCGATGATTTAAAATGGTAAGCATGACAGAGCCTGGTTCACGAGGGTCGGGTTTTTTTCCCTTCAAATAAGAGGTTTGGGGTGGTGTGGGGTGGGGTTGGGGGGTGGGGTGATCGTGGCGCTCTGGTTCATCCCAATCAGGGAGGATGGGGGTTAAAAACAGAGAGGAGGGATGATGGTTCCTCTGGGTTTTAAGGCTACGGTTACCTCACGTTAGCGAGCTTCCAGCCGCGCGCAGCTGAGCCCACACTAATGAGCTGCGCTTGTGTTTTTCTGAGTCTCCTTTCAGAAAGGTGCCGGTATTAACATACAAGACGCTCCCACGGGCTTTCGATTCAGCATCGCTGTGTGACTGCAGAACGACTTCTTCCAGTATGAAATGTACAGCGTGTATACTTCATTACTCATGCCCTAAGAGTAAACTATTACGCCGGCATTAATGAAACAGGTGGACATTTTCTGATAACATATTTAGAATCAGTCATTAATCCTGTGAATCCCTGTGATTACGACAAAGGCACACACGCACATAGTTAAACACACACACAGACACACACACACACGTTTAATAGGTCGTGTATGCACAAACATACCAAACATGTTGTACATGCTGGCTAGGACAAAGTCAACAATATGTGTTACCTCAAGGGGAGAGGGGGAGAGAGAGAGAGAGAGGGAGAAAGAAAGAGAGAGGAAAATAAGCAGTGAGGAGAGCGGAGAGTGTAGGGGTACACTTTTGTGTTTGCTCTGGTTTTGTTTTGGGGCAGGACAGGTTGGGGGCAGGGCGGGGGTGTCTTTCTAATGCACAGCCCATCAGTAAAAATAAAGGGGTAGAGACACTTTCATAAAACCGGTGATTTAACCAGTGTCCATCAGTTTGGTAGTGCATTACATCTCCCACATAACAGCCACGTATGACAAATACCAAAATATTTGACATTACACAACAGCCCCTTGTCAACTCTGTTGAGACTGCTATTTTACACTACCGTATGGGATTTTAAAATAGAATAGGCTATATGCTGTCATGAAAATGAGAAATATTGATTAAACAAATGCCATGTGCCTGATTTTTTTGTGGTCTCATATCTGCAGTCTGTCAATACCGGTTATGAATTGAACGTTTCGTTTTTCCTAAAAAGATTAAGCAACAACAAAAAATGTTAGAGATTAAAGATAACATCTTAAATAGTAAAATAAAATAACTAGTTAATATGCTGTTATTTAAGTATCGGGTACAGCACAGTAATAAAAAGGCTTTAACCCGACAAACATGCATGTTGACCTTTTTTTCTTAATATTTAAATTGTGCTCACATTTTCATTTTCAGTATCACTAACGCTTAACCTGTATTAAATAAATAATCTATTGTCACGTTTACATTTTTATATAATACAACAGTTTTTGACAGAAAAAAAGGAGTCATTCACCTTTTCAGTTTCGTCCTGAGAATTAACTTGAGCGCATCATGGTTATATCTTAATTCGCAGTATTATGGTTACATGTCAGTTTACACGCGTTTGTAGCCTACTCTCGCCGACAATTCTGTTAGATCGTAGCCTACAATAATTGGCAAGTATGCAAATGTTTTCTTCAAAATACGGTATTTTCATACAGATTTTGTTGAGTTGATGTTATTGCTTTTGTTAATTTTTCTTCAGTGTTTGTTGTTTTTTTATTTACTTAAAGAATCATGTCTACTTCATTTACAGCCATGCCAAAATTTAACGACAGCCTTCCAAAGCCACCGATGTCGAATCAACCGATAGCCCACATTTATTTGTTTCAGACAGGCAGAAAGAATGAAAGTCTTCTGTTGGAGACTAATTTCAAATATCAGTATCCTATACTGAAGACTGGTTATACCGTGATCTCACCGGTAAAACACTTATAACACAGGAGAGCGTAAAAAGTATGCGGACTCCTTTGTTGAGCAATTACGCCATCTTGTGGTAAACTACAGGCAATTAAAAACATAGTCTTGCTCTACGGCCAATTCTGGTTACCGAAATCATGTTTTATTGTTTATGAGTGTGATACAGGCTAATACTTTTGAAATTATGTCAGTTGGTCATACAGTTATGTAACTAGCAGCTAGGCCTATGAATTAACTAAAATCACTCAATTTTTATTTAAGGTTGTTATATTCTTTCCTTATTGATGTTTTCTCCAAACACCCACAAAGCCTTAGGAGAGTAAATGCCCTTACACAAAATCTACCAGACGGTAGCTCCGTATTAGCAGATAGGCTACTTATGTGGGTACTTATGCAGTATGATATAGGTAGATACTTTGATGCACAAACTACTTTCCAAAATGATCCCCATTTACCACTGAAAGCGCCCCCCACTTTTTTCAAAGATTAATGTCCGTCTTCTCGTCTAGTATTTATCATGCTTATTATGAAACGTGTCAAGGTAAATGCTGCATTCGAATTTTTTTCCGACGCGAACAGTCAACTAACGTGCGGGCTTGTCAAGTTGGCTTGTCATTCCGGAATGCAAGTTCCTTTCTTTCTGCTCCTGTCGTCGGACTTACTGTAACAGAGTTGTAGTCGCTTAGGCATCGGAGGCTGCGCACGCTCTCTCTGTCGCCCTAGTTCCACGGAATGCCGTCACGGTCGCTTCGGTGAATCAGCCAGAATTGCTGCTGCAGGGCCTCTAGATGTGGGGTCAAAATTCCAGGGGTCAGAAAGTAGAAGTTCTGCCATGCGTTTCTTCTGACCATGAACTCAAGACAGCTGATGTTACCAATTAGTTCTACCTCCTGGCCGAGGAACGGTGCTAATGAGCAAATCCAGGAGATTTGGAACAGAATGCTGGGGAGGACTTTTAATGTGTTGATCCTGGATTTGCCACCGAAGCAAGCCTAAAATGCCGAGGAATCGACACAATCACAGAATCGATATGAATGCGAAGTTGAGGTGTAATAATAGGAAAATTAGGTATTTCAGTGAAATGAGACAGGGTTTAAAGTAAACGGATTATTTTGAACATCGTATGTATTGACAGGGTCTGATAGGTGCTCTAAATGCCAGAAGAAAGCCAGAGCTGAAATAATTCTGTAATACACAGTGCTCCTGAGTTTCCCCCCAGAGATTGATCAACACCTACAAGAAATGTTCAGTTAAATGTATTGCTGCCGAAGAGGCTTTACCAGTTACTGAAGCTAGGTGGACACTTACCTTTTTCCCCACAGACACTAAAGCCGCGTTTCCACCGCAGGAACTTTACCCCGGAACTAGGAACCTTTTGAGGAACTCAGTGCATTTCGACCGCAGGAATTAGGGTCTAAATTAAGTTCCGGGGACTTTATTTTACCCCCAAAGAAGTCCCTGCTCGGGGGTAGTACTTTCCAAAAGTACCGGAACTTTTGGGGTGGGGCGCAAGCGCTGAAAATTTCTGATTTTTTTTTCTGATTTCTGTCCCTTTTGCTTTTTCAGACTGCCATAATTTTACTCTGCCATTCTTCAATTCCATAAAAAGACCAGGAAGACTATGGACTAATTTATGGTGCATGGTTCGCATCTGGAGGGCACACTTCGCCGCTCAGCTAGCAGTAACTTTTTGAAGGAAAGCAAACGGTGGCTGTCCCACTGCTAAAGCCGCGTTTCCACCAAAATTACCCGGAACTTTTAGTCCCAGGAACTACTTTTCAAGGAACTAACCACTGCACCACTTTCACGCAACTCCGAGTTTTCGTTCTATTCTTGTCATTTTGCGATTAGTCTATATGGAATTGACCATGATAAAGTAATCAATTCAACAGCAAATTGTTTACGACGTGTGCATGTTTTCTGCTGTTGTTGCCAGTTATTTGTGGAATGTGAATGCATTCTGTCGCCTCCGATGTCAAGACGTGAAAGTGAATATTCGCATAAAAACATAATGAATGTGTTTGAGAGGATATATAAAACAGTTACAATCTGACTTTTGGCCTGTTATATCCTATTTGTTGCATAACAACGGTCCAAGTCCAACTACCAACGACAGTTTTGATTGACAACGGTAAAATATGCCCAAACGGCCGCGGAAGAATATTTCAATTTCAGGTGATTAAATCGATAAATGCGAAAGTAACCATATATAGTCATTGTTGGTAACCCGTTGTATATAAGTGGAATAAACCCCTCCGGGCTGTTCCGGTTATTAGAAAATAAACGCAGACAACAATGGGCTGAAGGAACCTTTTAATTCTGAAAAGTAGTTCCTGGGACTAAAAGTTCTGGGTACTTTTGGTGGAAACGCGGCTTAAATGTCTGATGATTGTTTTGTTGAGTAGATTTTGGAAACTTGAACTTTTTAATTATTGGGGGGGGGGGGTTAGGGTACACAGCACTATACTGACTGAACAGCACTTATGTTGGATGTTAAACTGCTACAAACGTCAAATTATTTGTCTCCTATCATGAAGAAACCAAATATTGACCAAAATCGCCAGCATAGATACCCCGACACGTGTTAAAATCCTTCTTAACCAATCGTGGGCAGACACAGCTTGAGGTCTCGTACCCCAGACGCTAGTGACTTATCGCGGACACAATACATTTATTTGGTAATTTTTTTGAGTATTATGTAATTTTTTTAGACCTTCGTTTGGCGCCCCCAGCCCACAGTTGTGTGTGGTGGTTCAGACTAGAGCCCGACCGATATATCGGCCATTATTTAACTTTTTTGACGACATCGGGATCGGCAGTTATGCAGCCGATGTGTCCCGATTTTTAAATAAGTATAATAAACAAAACAAAAATATTTATCTGTACTTGTCTGTTCGAACGTTGTAATTGCTATTTACTAGAATTATCCAGTAGAGGGAGCTCTAATACAAGTGTGAACTGCAGCTGACGCGCTACTTCTGTAATAAGACGTTTGTCACTCGTGCCTCATCCAATATTCTCCACTGCAAGACTTGTCTGCACATATTCGATTGCCGCAATAAAGGTATGTATATTTAGTGAAAATTTTTTATTAAATGCGTTTATACGACCACTATGTTTATCAATCCTCATTATCAAGCGAGCGAGCCAGCTAACATATTTGGTTCACTTTAGCAAGCTAGCTGGCTAGCAAGCCTTTATGAAGTGGCAGTGAGCACATAAGCAGCGCAGGATCGACATTTCCAGAGGACATCGCTGTATTCTCAAATAAATAACCAGCCAAAATAAAATGGTGATTGAATGCATCACATATTTGTTTTTTTATCGGAGATAATGATATTAGCTACTATATGATGCTGTGTCAATCGCCAACGCGTTATTGCAAGTGAGTGTGTCATCTAGTCACGCGTCATCGTAGCAAGCTAACCAGACAGTAAAAACGCCGATAAAACACTTCTAACGTGGATCATTTTAAGCCATGTTATCTAGCTTTGTCGTAATAACATGAGAGAAGGATTGCTGTTGGAGAAGTGAATCAACCAACGAAAGCGCATTGTAGTTTTTTTCACGTATTTCATCCAGTCAATTTAATTTCATCTAACGTTACACTTGATTCACTCATTTGCTCCGCTAGATAATGTCTTACTCTTTGAGACAATGTAGGAGAAATAAAATAAGAAAATATAATTCATTTAACTTACTGAGAATATATAATAAGAAATAATGAGGCTGTCAATAGCTAATGCGTTATTGTGAGCGTGTCATCTAGTCACGCGTCAGAGCGCATTGTAGCCTAGTTATTTTCACCACCGAATTCTTATGGACAGGGAAGATCGCTAGATAAAGTCTTACTCTTTGAGATCATGTAGAAGGAATAAAACAAGAAAATATAATTAATTTACTGAGAATAGATACTAAGAAACAATAACAAATTAATAACAATAATAATATTCATAAAAATACGTTTGAAACTGGAAAACTGATTTTTTAAAATTATTTTTTTATAGATGGCTGGAAAAGAAAAGAGTAAAAGCAAGGTGTGGAGTTATTTTGATTTCACACACTTAAAGATGGTGTTAATATATTTAATTTAATATCATCTTTTACATTTTTTAATCTAAAAAGCTTTGTGTGTTTATTTTTATTTGTTTGCTTATAAGTTAAATGTTCTTAAATATAGACACTTTAATAAAATAAAGGTTTTTCCAATTGATTTGAAAATGTTGCACTTTTTGACAAAATATCGGTCAAAACATCGGTAATCGGTGGGCTAGGACTCTCCAAAATCGGGATCGGCATCGGACCCAAAAATCTGGCATCGGCCAGGCTCTAGTTCAGACTGTCAGCGAAGTACATTGCTTGACAATTAATTAACTTGGGCTGGCGACTAATGTAACCTAATCTCCCTCATTATATAACATTACAGGCATTTAGCAGACGCTCTTATCAAGAGCGACTTACATTGCATCCAATTATACAACTGGATATATACTGAAGCAAAGCAGGTTAAGTACCTTGCTCAAGGGTACAACGATACAAAGTTACAAGACCAACTCCTTACCCATTATACTACACTGCCGCTCAATATGTTACAAGCTGCCAATGTAAAGCTATGGTGTGATGTTATCCTCTCCTTACACAAAAGTACATATAAATACATTTGTACTGGTCTTGGAAAAGGAGTATGTTTGTGTGTGTTTGTGTGTGCATGCGTGCGTGTGTGTGTGTGTGCAAAAAATACATACAGACACAGACACATATATACACACAAACAGACACACCTTTTGCATGTGCAAAGACCAAAGGAAAGACCTCAAGAAAACTGGTTAAAATTCAGTTTTTTAATTTTATTTTAGACATTCAGTTTTGTGAGATAAAAATGAGTCCCCTGGGCAAATTTCCTCACTGATCTCCAACGAAATTTGGAGTTCAGCATTCACAGAACAACAGGTCTCATCTTCATTTCGTCTTTAAAAAAAAGAGAAGGGGAAAAAATAGAACGTAATTTTGAACACAGTTTCCCCATCATGTCAAAGGAAGAAAAAAAAATCAATTCATTTAAGAATATAGGTCTCATGTTAAAATGTTTTTTTTTTAATCTAAAGACGCCATGATAAGATGTACAATTTCTACAGAGCTATTTTCTCTTCCAGAAAACATGTGCAAAAGCTATCAAGTCGCTACAAAATAATTAAGAAATGGCATCTGCTGAGTTACTTCATACATGTTACATGTATTCATCGTCACAGACGCAATCAATGCCAAATAATACTGTTGAAGTAAATTCGGTACTAGTTATTCACGTGCAAGCACCAGTTCTTAATCCGCGGTCAACCGCTTTTCACACTTTTACCAGTAGAGGGCACCACAGTGTACACACAAGCGGGAGTCCGTTTCACATTGCCTAGTGCTGCTTTAACACTGTTTGATATATCAAAAACTCCTTTTTTTAATATAGATGCATGTATATATATATACAAACATTTATATATAGTTTGCTTTCCTCATACATACACGCCAAAATATTTGGTACCTGACAAGACAACTTTGGAGCATTGCTATGAAATACATTAGTGCAAAAGCGGTGACGTTAACAAATAAGCTACGTATTTTAAAAAACCAACGGAGGAGAAAGTAAAACTTCTACAAGACTGACGACGTGCGAGCCTAAGCGTGCTTAAAGCTTCTACATCAAGTGCTCTTGTCACATTTCTCTCAAGTTTGAACCGCTAATTCACAACATCCACCACGGGACTGCGTTCTCCCCTCTTTGACGCAAGCTTATTTTAACAGTCATAGCGAAGGGATCTTATTTTAATTGGAACACGCGAACACGGGGGAACATGCAGCCAGGAGGGGGCGCTGCAGAGCGAGTGGGCGCACTGGCCGGGAGAGGGACTCCGGAATTAAGACTGGAGTTTTGGTACCAGGGGAAAGCACTGCATTATAAAGACAGGAGTACAGTGGCCAGCAGAGGGCGTTATATTACAGAAAGGAGTGCAGATGCCTGGAGAGGGTGCTGCATCGGAATGAAGAGAGTGCTGTGGCCAGGAGAGGATGTTATGGATTTGCAACAAAATGTGGGGGGGGGGGGCAGAAGATGATGGAGGGGCAAATGGGGTGGGGTTAGGGTAATGAGGTGCCAAAAAGAGTCTGGGTCAAATCAGCAAATTTCCTAAAAAGTTACGATTGCTCCCTCCAGCTTCTGATTAAGTTCCAGCCATTTTTCTACTCCACACATCCAACCACACGATTAAATGGACCTTAAACTCTTAACTCTTCGCCTGAAAAATACAGTACTGGTCCTACATGCATTGTCAATTACAGTACACAGTGGCGCTTGTGTCTAGCGAGTAACAGGTGCATCGAGTTTCAGCAAGGTATTTTCAGTGGGCGGGGCCAAAGGCTCCACCCAGAGTCCGTGTCAGTAAGGACCGCCCACTCCCAGTCGTACGCATCATCACATTTGATTTGAACCGAAGGGATTTCCAGTCAGTACAGAACCGACTCAAACCTTGATGGCGGGGTCACAGGGCAGCCATGGTTCTGGAGAATGATGCAGGATGGTGATGGTGTTGGGATAAAGGGGGCTGGGGGGGTGTAAGGGGTGTGCGTCATCCGTTACCTAGCAACAGCCCTTCCAGAGAGTTCTGCTTATTGGCTAACAGGCTGCTGGGCCTGCCCCCACAAGCTCAGCCGATTGGCTGCTGATGGACCCCCTATCAGTGAGCGAGAGAGTGGGGTCGGAGAGAACCACAGGGGCAGCGGGAGGAGGAGGGGCAGGGGGAGGGGGAGGGGTAAGCAGAGGCAACCCGCTTGAACCTCCCTGGCACTCTAACACAGAGGAGCCCAGCCTTTCCCCGCCCCCCTGATCCGATTGGTCAAGGTCAGGGGGGTGGGGAGAAAGGGACGGGACTGGAGACGGATCCCCGCCAGGTTGCTCAGCGACATTAGAGCCCAGGGAGCGAGGCTCCGCCTCCGTGTCCACACCACCCTTTCCGGAAACGTCCGCGACCCCCAACGGCGCATCGTGTGGCAACGGCTCGGCGGGCCCCGCCTCCGCTTGCTCCCGATTGGCTGGCTGTGGGGCCTCCTGGGCGGGCACGGCGGCAGAGATGGGCTGCGACTGGCCCTTCAGCTGGCTGTGGCAGAGGGGACAGGTCTCCTGCACATACAGCCACTTCTTCAGACAGCCAGCGTGGAAGAAATGACTACAGGGAGTCATTACAGCAGTCTTCATGTCCTGGGGGGGGGACAGAACACAGCTCAGAACACACACCGCTTAAAGCTTCCATTATACAGCCCGTATCAAAGGAACAAAAACACTTCCACGGCTCACTGCTGCACTGCAACAGCCTATAAATAAACGCAAGGCTTCAGGCTCCCTGTCCTCAGTCATTCTCTTTATGACCAGCAGAGGGACTCAGAGCCCTGGAGAAACGTTTTTTATGAAGCAACACACACACACACACACACACTCTCTCTCTCACACACACACACACACACACACACACACACTCTCTCTCTCTCACACACACACACACACACACACTCTCTCACTCACACACACACACACACACACACTCTCTCCACACACACACACACACACACACACACTCTCTCACTCACACACACACACACTCTCTCCTCCACACACACACACCTCTCTCATACACACACACTCTCACACACCACCTCTCTCTCTCCACACACACACACCTCTCTCTCTCACACACACCACACACACACACACACACTCTCTCACACACACACACACTCTCTCTCTCTCTCACACACACACACACACACACACACACACACACACACACTCACCTGGTAGCAGATGGCGCAGATGTCGTTGTGCCTCTGCAGCTGCAGGCTGGTGGCGGTGGGCATGCTCTTGATCTTGTTGACGGCGTCGCGGCGCAGCAGGAAGCTCTGCCAGCCCAGCTGGGCGCGCAGCCACACGTTGTAGTACGAGTGGATGAAGATGATGGTGGAGCCCATCACCGTCCACTCGCCGAACACCGTCTCCGACACGCCGTACGCCACCACGCACAGCGCCACCAGGAACTCCAGCAGCCGGTACGTGCCGTTCACGTAGTAGATGACGTCGTCCATGTTCTCCACCGGCTCTTTGCGGAACTCCTCCACCATGAAGAGCACGTAGATCAGAAGCGTGCCCAGCACCTGCAGAGAGAGAGGGAGGGAGGGAGAGAGAGGGGGGGAGAGAGAGAGAGAGAGAGGGAGGGAGGGAGGGAGAGGGGGGGAGAGAGAGAGAGAGAGGGAAGGAGAGAGAAGGCTTCAGTTCCCCACCGGGGTTCTGTGGGTAGCACTGCACAGAACCCTGGCACAACACTGCCATAATAACAATGTCCAAACCATGCTTCAAAACCATGCTGACACAGCGCCCCAGAATACTGGTGTGTGTTGACTGAGACTTTGTGTGCGGATACACACAGTTGGTGTACTGTGGCAGAAAGTAATTTTCGATGAAACCGTGCACAAGTTCCATGGATGTTTGTGAGTAACCATGTCATTATATTTGGAAAGAGATGTTGCTATTGAGTTTTTCATATGCAAGTTTTTGGCAAACTTGGGCTGCGTTCGAATAGTCTTTTTTGCTTAGGAAGGTTCCTAACTGAGTGAAATGACCCAGAAGTATCTAAGTTGCGGCCAAAGCTGGCCGAATTCTCTAAATGGTAAGGAAAGGTGCTTCAATGCTTCCTTTCTTATCTCCTTTAGCATACAGTACACTGGACATCCTTTACGAAAGGAAAGGAGATAATGCTGTCCCACAATTCCTTGCGGCAGCAACATTTAAAGCGACGCACCATTCGGCCGTTCACGAAAACAAACGATCAACATGACTGAGTTGTGGTGGTTCTATTATATGGATAGGCTTATAATCAGATCACAATCAGCATATTAACCATAACACAGAAGTCTGTCTTTCAAGAAAAAGGGATATGAGATGTTTTTAGCCAGATGATGTTTTTAATTCAACATGTTTGAAACTTAAGAATGATGATATGTACAGTAGTAGATTTGTAGGCCTAACATGTTATGCCTATCTTGCATAAATGAATAAAATTAATGGATTATTCGTGAGGACAGGGAGCTGACATCATGTGAAGTTCATTGTAGGTAGCCCTCAACGAGATGTATATTTAGTTTCCCTATATGCATTGATCATTTTAAATATCTTGACATTGTAGTAAGAGACCCAGTCAATAAATCCCGTCATTTGTAGCTAGCGTGTGCAGCGCTCTTAGCAGGGGTTGTCTTCAGATGTTTTAACTCCTGTCGATGTCGGTCGAGGGTTAGGCGTGACTTGGGAGCACCTGGTTCATGAGGTCTGCATGTCAGGGTTAGCTCAGCAGATTCGGCTCTGAGATTTGACAAATTTATCTGGATGGATAGATGGTACTCCAGGTAAGTGAAAATATACCTGTATTTTATTTTAGGGTGAACAGCCCCTTTAGCTTATTATGGGGGTCCTCTGGATGCCTTTGAGGCCTGGGTGGGGGGCCCCCTGGATCAGAAGCAGTAGGAAATCTCTGTTTTTATCAGATTCCACATTGCAGCAGCTCCTATCAGTACAGAAAGCAGCTTCCCCATTGGCTGCCCATTCAGCGCAGAGTCTTTTCTTAGACCGCCCTATCGGCTCCCTGTTAAACTCGGGGATTAATTCAAGGCGCCGCTCGCCGCCTATAAACCACTTCAAACACCCGGCAGGCCGCTCAGAGCTCCAGCCTAATCTTTCAAACGCGAGTGACATCTTTAGGGCCTGCTTCATCAAGCCAGAGGGAGACGAAACATTACTGACGACTGACAAGGAGGACTCCGAAGAAATATTCTGAGGTAAATCAGAGATATTCCTCAAGAGAGAAGTTTTCTTGTTCCGATTGTTAATTGTTTTTTAACCTAAAGGATAATTTATGGTATAACCGCAACTTTAATATAACGATTATGCACCGTTTGATATTAAGTTAGCTTGTTAACCCCTTCTGTGTCGTTCCCTTTTTTAACACAAGCCTGAAAATGACATGTCAAAAATAAAATGGTTACTATTCTTGAACCCTTTTGACTACAGGCGTAATCCTGGTGTCTTCTGAATGATAACCCTTGAGAATTTGTCTTCCAAGAGTCAGAATTGCTCTAAATATTTCTAAAAAAGTAACAGAAGCTCAAACACAGGGGAAGTTTTTTCTCACCTAAAAGGTGATTTTTTTCCTAATGGATACAGATGCTTCTGGGTGGGTTGTTGGGTTTAGAAACACACAAGCCTTAATAAAGCCTCAAGAACTTTTCTTGCTAGTACGTAACGTTTTGGCATGTCCACGGACAAGATTATGGTTTGTTTACGCAGGAAAAACAACGCGTGTCCTTTCGTGCAAGACTAACAAACTATACACCATTAGGAACGTAATTTCATTGGCTAAAATGCTTCTCAGTCACTATAATAGCTTGCCATTCACCTGCTGTGTACTGGGCAGAACATATACTGTCCAGCTCGAGTCATTGCTTGTGCACGAAGGGTCCCATTGTCTATGTTTGGCCAGTACTCGGAAGAGAAGTACAGAGATGGCTGTCTAGGTTATATAGTACTGTACCGTACAGAGATGGCTGTATGTGTTATGCAGTACAGTACTATACAGTGATGGCTGTATGTGTTATACAGTACAGTACTGTACAGCGATGGCTGTATAAGTAATACAGTACAGTACTATACAGTGATGGCTGTATGTGTTATGCAGTACAGTACTATACAGTGATGGCTGTATGTGTTATGCAGTACAGTACTATACAGTGATGGCTGTATGTGTTATGCAGTACAGTACTATACAGTGATGGCTGTATGTGTTATGCAGTACAGTACTGTACAGTGATGGCTGTATGTGTTATGCAGTACAGTACTATACAGTGATGGCTGTATGTGTTATGCAGTACAGTACTATACAGTGATGGCTGTATGTGTTATACAGTACTGTACCGTACAGAGATGGCTGTATGTGTTATGCAGTACAGTACTATACAGTGATGGCTGTATGTGTTATGCAGTACAGTACTATACAGAGATGGCTGTATGTGTTATACAGTACTGTAGAGATGGCTGTGTAAGTTATACAGTACTGTACTGTAGAGAGATGGTTGTATGGGTTGTGCAGTACTGTAAAGAGAAGGCTGTATGTGTTATACAGTACAGTACTGTAAAGAGAAGGCTGTATGTGTTATACAGTACTGTACTGTAAAGAGATGGCTGTATGTGTTATACAGTACTGTACTTTACAAAGATGGCTGTATGTGTTATGCAATACAGTACTGTACAGAGATGGCTGTATGTGTTATACAGTACTGTACAGCGATGGCTGTATGTGTTATACAGTACTGCACTGTACAGAGATGGCTGTATGTGCTATACAGTACTGTACTGCAGAGATGGCTGTATGTGTTATACAGTACAGTACTGTACAGAGATGGCTGTATGTGTTATACAGTACTGTACAGCGATGGCTGTATGTGTTATACAGTACTGCACTGTACAGAGATGGCTGTATGTGCTATACAGTACTGTACTGCAGAGATGGCTGTATGTGTTATACAGTACAGTACTGTACAGAGATGGCTGTATGTGTTATACAGTACTGTACTGCAGAGATGGCAGTGTAAGTTATACAGTACTGTACTGTAGAGACGGCTGTATGGGTTATACAGTACTGCACTGTACAGAGATGGCTGTATGTGTTATACAGTACTGTACAGCGTTGGCTGTATGTGTTATACAGTACAGTACTGTACAGCGATGGCTGTATGTGTTATACAGTACTGTACAGAGATGGCTGTATGTGTTATACAGTACTGTACAGAGATGGCTGTATGTGTTATACAGTACTGTACAGCGATGGCTGTATAAGTAATACAGTACTGTGCGGTGATGATTGTATGGGTTATACAACACTGTACTGTAAAGAGATGGCTGTGTGTGTTATACAGTACTGTACAGCGATGGCTGTATGTGTTATACAGTACTGTACAGCGATGGCTGTATGTGTTATACAGTACAGTACTGTACAGCGATGGCTGTATAAGTAATACAGTACTGTGCGGTGATGATTGTATGGGTTATACAACACTGTACTGTAAAGAGATGGCTGTGTGTGTTATACAGTACAGTCCTGTACAGAGATGGCTTTACCTGCAGGGAGGTGAGGATGCTGGAGGAGATGATTATTAGGAGCCAGAAGTCCATGTGGAAGAACTGGCAGATCATGTAGGCCATGTAGGCCGGGAACACCAACAGGAACAGACACAGGGAGACAGCCCGGAAGTGCTTCCACAGGCTCCTGTAACACAGAGCACACACACAGTCAGCCCCAACACTTACTAACCCAGCCTGAACACACACAGCCCCAACACTTACACACCCTGCCTGAACACACACACAGCCCCAACACTTACACACCCTGCCTGGAATACAGTCCTAACCCCGCCTGGAACAAAATCGCCAAGAAAACAAAGTTCTGTTTTAACAGGAAAATAAATCATTTACCACCTTCCACAACCTGGGAAAAAGCCAAACCTGTTATCTGTATAATTAAGGATACTTTTTTCATTTTTACTTTTAACTACTTCGTTTTGCTGTTGCTGTTTTTTGCAGGGTTTTTTTTCTTTGTTTAACTGTACAATCGTTTCACTGTTACACAATTAAGAATATAAACTCTGGGAAATACGCACTGTGAAATACACAAGAAAGGGAGGAAGGGAGGGAACCTTCGACAAACATAGGAAACGATAGAGGAGGGACAGAAGAGAGAGAGAGGGCAAGATTACAAACGGAGCGAGTGAGGGAAAAGACGGATCGAGAGAAAGAAAGAAAGACTACCCCCAGATAAACAGATAAAATGGGCGCTTTGGGGCTGTGGCAAGCTCTGTAATGCAGAAGAGCAGACACTGCTGGGGGTTCCTTCAGTCTGGAAACTTCCACACCTCATAAAATCTCATCTTTCTGTTCCTCTGGCAGACTAGAGAGGGCTGGAGCAACTTATCAGTCCTTGACGGTAATGGGCCAAATTAGGCAGCTGAAGATTCATGATTGCGATTAAGGAGCCTAACTTGTAAGCAGCAGCCTCTTGGTTCATATTTGAGGTCTCTTAAAGACAATTTCATTCAAGTAAAATAAATTATTTATCCTTTACTTAACTGGATAGGCTTTAGAGGCTTGTAAACTAGTTCATAAATGGGTAATACCTCCTTGTTGTAAAAATGCATGCTGTTATCACTTGACCGATTTAATTACTGACTGCATTTATACAAAACCTTTCAGTCCAAAAGCAGTTTACAGTGAAGGATGGAAGCTCATCTCAACTAACAATGTGTATAACCCAAAGAGGTTGCACCAAACGCTCACCGCTTTTGTTTGTTTTTTACTCATTTTTATGTTAAAGTACTCTTTACTTTATTTCTTCCAGTGAGAACTTCTGTCTATCTATATAGATATGGGAATCAGTGGACAAAAACCCACATTCAAACAGCTTCACAATGTGCTTAAACGGGACTCCAGTTAAATCCCATAATGATAGTTTTATATAGAACAGTAATGACTGGGTTGGTCCATCATCTTAATGACATTTTCCGAATGCGAGCCATTATTCCAACATGGCCGCTGTGCAGAATTCCACGGCGTTCCCGCAGGCGCTCCTGAGGAACAGATGCACCACGGAATTTGGGAAAATTCTGGCTTTGATTGACCTGAATGTGGGGTGTGCATCAGTGGCTCAGTGTTAGCTTGTTAGCATCAAGAGAAACGAGATCACAGCGCTTATACGTTTCAGGCCTGACCGTTATAGTCTCAGTTCAAATATTAAAAGCATTTTAACTTTTAAAAGTATTTAAAAGTTTCCAGTTTTCCTGATGATCTGTGGAAATTGGGGCTTGTCACCATGAGCAACGCCAGCATAAGTACGACGATGGATTCTCTGAGAAATGAAAAAAAGTATGCAGCCACGTCATCACATAAATAATCCAGGGGCAAAAACTGAAGCGAGAGAGACAGAATCGTGTGTGGAGTGATACTTTTCAGTGGTGAAATGGAAAGAAGTCCCGACAGAAGAACAGTTATTGGGGGTACTGGATTATTTAGACAATTACGGAATTAACTTAAAAACAACCCAGTAAATTTCCCAGGTGGGATTTAGATTCAAGTGGATAGTGGCCCTTGCTGGGGTCCAGATTCGGGGGGGGGGGGGGGGGGCTTACTTGTCCCGAGACGCCCCCAGCGCTAGCACGATGGGGTCTGCGATCTCCAGCATGGACTGCAGGATGGACGCCACCACGATGAAGAGGATGATGCTGAGGAGGAAGGCTCTGTGGATGACCTGCAACTCAATGAGCCCCGTCTGTACCGCCAGGATCAGCAGAGTGATGCCCTCCGTCATCCCCCTGTCAGAGAGAAAGAGGGAGGGAGAGAGGGAAGGAGAGAGGGAGGGAGAGAAACGGAGAGGGAGGGAGAGGGAGACAGAGGGTGGGAGAAGGAGAGAGGGAGGCAGAAGGAGTGAGAAGGAGAGAGAGGGTGGGACGGGGAGAGAGGGGGAGAGGGAAAAAGAGAAAGGGAGTTGGGAAATATGCGAGAGCAGAGTGCTTTATTCATACTTCCATCATAAATTCTCTGCTCGAAAGGGCACAAACACACCTTCTCTTGCACAAACGCAGTTGAATGCTTTACTTCAGGGGTTTTAAATCTTATCCAGAAAGGGCTGGTGTGGGTGCAGGCTTTTGTTCCAACCAAGCAGTAACACACCTGATTCTACTTATCAAAGTACATAGCAAAGACTCTAGTGGTTGATTAGTGGACTCAGGTGTGTAACTACTTGGTTGGAACAAAAGCTTGCACCTACACTGACCCTTTCAGGATAAGATTGAGGACCCCCTGCTTTACTTGAAATCAACAACACAACACAAGTTAGGCAAGCAGTTTCAAATACAGGGCATGTTATTTCTCCATTGTGATTGTTAGCGTGAGCTAATCGGTCAGGCCGCTCACCGGTGCATGGTGTTGTCGTTCATGAAAGCGCGGTAGCCCTGCAGGTAGAACTTGCATAGCGTGAGCACGCCCAGCGCCACGAAGGAGACGGTGAACACCAGGCCCAGCAGGGAGTACGGCGTGCTGCAGCACTCCGCAATACTGCAGGAAGAACACACACCTCAGTACAACACACTATAACATACACCTCAATACAACAACACACTACTACAACATACATCAATACAACACACACATCAATATAGGAACATACTACAACATACACCTCAATACAACACACACAACTACCTATACAACAACACTAAACAACACCTAATCAATACTACACGAACATAAATACAACAACACCTCAATAACACACATACTACAACATACACTCAATACAACAACATACTAAGGAACATACACTAACCTCAATACAACAACACACTACAACAACATACACGATACTACAACAAACATCAATACAACACACATCATACAACATACACCTAAATACAACACACTACAGCAACATACACCTCAATACAACGCACTACAGCAACATACACCTTAATACAATGCATTACAGGAACATACACCTCAATACAACAGACTACAACATACACCTCAACATAACACACTGCAACATATATCTCAATACAACACACTACAACATTAATCTCAATACAACACACTACAACACACACCTCAATACAACACACTACAGCAACATATACCTCAATACAACACGCTACAACAACATACACCTCAACACAACACACCACAACAAACTACACCTCGAAATCCAACACACTACAACAACATACACCTCAATACAACACACTACAACATACACCTCAATACAACACACAATAACAACAAACACCTCAATACAACACACTGCAACCACATGCATCTCAATAAAACACACTACAACCACACTCTACACAGCGCCCTGACCTGGTGAGGAAGAGGAAGAGCAGCCTCTCGCGGGATGTGGGCTGGTCGCGGGTGCTGAAGTAGGAGTAGATCTGCAGGGCGAACAGCACCAGCCAGAAACACATGAAGAGCACGGGCAGCACCAGCTGGTTCCACAGCGACATGCCCAGGGCCAGGAGACCATACACCTCCACTACCTGCACAGGAGGGAGGAGGGGAGGGAGAGGGAGGAGGGGAGGGGGGGGGGGGGGGGAGAGGAGGAGAAGGTGAGCAACAGGGAGAAATGGAGAGAGAGGGGGAAGGAGGGAAAGGAAGGAGTGAGTAGGAGAAAGGGAGAGGGGGAGGGAGTGAGAGAGCGGGAGAGCAACAGGAAGGGAGGGAGAGTGAGGGGGAGAGCAACAGGGAAGGAGGGAGAGATAAGGGGAGGGAGGGTGAGCAATAGGGAGGGAAGGAGGGAGGGAGAGAGAGGGAAGGAGAGGGAGGGGGAAAGAGTGAAAGGGAAGGAGGGAGAGAGAGAAGCCTGTCAGTCATCAGCACATCTGCAGCCCAAAACTTCACGGATCTGACACCAGTCCCCCGGGGGGACCCCCAGGGGAACAGGTTCCTGAGCAGGACACAGAGAAGAAAACAAAAACAGCCAAACACAGGGTCCCGCACTCCCAACGGCATTCGTCTAGAGTCTCTACCCATTTCACTGCCTTTCATTCAGCTGCCCAAAGCACTTCACAGAAATGTCAAACAGCGTGGGAAGCGGTAGCATCACCGACAGCACACACGCACGGCAAAAGGCCCAAACATACACTAAGCAGGGGGAAGCGTGACAGACTGAGACAAAGGAAGGAATAAAAGTTTAACTTAAGAACAAACAAATAAAGAACAGACGGGGATACAAGTACACAGGAGAACAGTCGTACAGTTTTGGTGCTCTTAGCTACTCAGGAAGGAGGAGGCAGTCTTGTAGCGGTGACAGAGGGCAGTGTTTGACTATCACGAGGGAGCGTGATCCTGAATGGGGTGGGGGGGCGTTCTGTTCTCTCCATCAGGGACGGTGATTATTGAACTCTCAATGCACAGCAGCCTGAGCCAGTCCAGCTCTTATACTGGAAGCGGGTCAGCGCTAAGTGCTAATGCAGCTCGCTAATGCCCAAAAACTCCCAGCAGCCCACGAGGCGAAGCTCAGCGCACCATTGGCCGCACAACGGGACAGCGATCCTTACCAGTTGGTGTTGGCGAGGAGTGCGGGCGTCTTACCTGCACCAGCTCGCGGTAGGCGGTTTTGGCCAGGTTGTAGGGCACCAGCAGGTTGGACGCCAGGAAGTAGAGCACCTCCAGGCCGGTGAAGATCATGGCGAAGCGGTTGATGAAGACGATGGTCTCCAGGGGGACCAGGCACAGCCGGGCCACTAGGGGGAGCAGGTGAGCAGAGAACAGCCAGATCTGCTTGGTCTGCATGACGCAGGAGCAGAGCGTGCACACGACCAGCTGGCCTGGAACAGAACACGAGAGGGGGAGGAGCCTCAATCAGGCATTCTCAATCAATCAGGGCAAGCGCCATCAAATAATATCTTCAATACAGAACTGTACAGGAGAGGGAGGAGCCTCAATCAGGCATTCTCAATCAATCAGGGCGAGCGGCATCAAATAATATCTTCAATACAAAACTGTACAGGAGAGGGAGGGCCATCAGGCTTCACAACACAGGCTCCATCAAAAATGATTCAATAATTACAGGGGAGGGCCTCAATCAGACATTCACAATCAATCAGGTCGAGCACAAACAAACAATACCTTTAACAACCACATTTACACAAATCTCAACAAATGCTTAACTACGGAATTTACACAAATATAATCTCAACAAATGCTCTTAACACCACCTTGGCGTTGAAAAATTAAAACAAATAGTTGCCAAATAACAGCAGTGAGTGGAAGTCCTCAGCTGTACCAAGTTGGAAAGTCAAATGTTTGGTTTCCATAGTGACTGAGAGTTTCTGGCGAAACGGAGGTTCCTCAAAGAGCTCTGAAGTGGCCCTAAAGTGAACACTACAGGACATTACACTCAGGCACACTCAAACGATCTGGAGATCGGACCCAGGAGTCCTCCAACCGCGCCACTAAACTGCGAGAGCCAGACACAAGCGCACAGCACACGCCGGGACGCACCGCGGTTATAAAGAGAGACCGGAAACGGTGAGCACATCTGCGGACTCGATCCGCGAGGCAGCGAACGATGACTTCAGCGTGAGTACAAACTCCTAGAGGATTCCAGAAGAAAATCCAGAGAAGTCCTCGCTTTAAAAAAATGAATAAATAACTACGGCGTCTCAAATAAGATTTGTCGCGGCCTGACTACAACACGCAAGCAGACACTGGGTGACATGAAAAGACAGAGACACTAACCAATCTGTTATAACACGTGATCTAACAGGATCTGAGAAATCACAGCAGGAAACGTACAAAGGCCTGTTCCTCAGACACGGGCAGCACACCTTTAAATATTTCTTAGTTCTAAACGGATGAAATACTGTTCGAATATGAAAGTGTAGCAACAGACACCTCAAAATGTCCTTAAGGCAATGCAATCCCCTTCTTTAACAGGATAAAGGAAAGTCTATGAAAAGCGTTGTGTAAAAAGAATGTCATCATTCTCTGAAATTGATCCAACACTGACCTATCAACAGGCGTCATACAGAAATCGGACCCCATGGAAAAGTGATCTGAAGGTCTACGTAGAAAAAAAACAACCCCTCCCAGGACATTTTTCTAGTGTACAAAAGTAAACCCCCCAGGGAAAAATGACCTATGTATTGCAGGTTTTTGGCATTGGGGTCAACTTTCCATAGCACAGAAAAATGACCCATGTATTGTCATGTAGGTTTTTGGAATTGTGGTCAATTTTCCATAGCATAAAAACAACTGAAAGGTTATAAAATTGAATAAATATTCACATTTTATCAGTGGGGTCACTTTTCTGTAAGGCGGGGTCACATTTCTACAATGGAAAAATGACCTACAGGACACTTTTCCATAGGGGTCTCTCTTCTAACTCACATCGGCAGTAACCAGGAGGCCAGACCAGAGAGGGCAGAGGAACTACCAGCTCTGACTGACAAAGGAGGCGCATTTCTCCTTGTTTTCCTGAAACTTTAGAGGAGTAACCTTCAGCGCGGAATCCGCCCAACGTCCTGAGGGCAGATATGCATGCGAACGTGGGTCAGCACGCACGCACGCATCACTCACATGCCGAAAACACACCGAGGTCCAGTTACTGCCACCGCCCCTCCCCATTCAGCTACTGAGCACACACAAACACACCCTTACAGCAAGCAGCAACACAAAACCACCAGCACCTCCTCCATCCAAAATCAACCCCTGCACAACATACACAACATCAGGACAAACAAAAAAAGGGAGAGACAGAAAGAGAGAGCGACAGAGACAGAAGGAGGGAGAGGGAGATATCTGGCAATATGTATCTATATACGTCATGCCAATAAATCTGATTTGAATTGGAGATAGAGATAGATAAAAAGAGAAATAGACTGATATAAAATAAGAAAGGGGGAGAGGGAGAGAGGGAAAGAGTCAAAGGGGAGTGCTTTATGTAATAGCTCTTCAAAATGAGTGCAGTTTGGGGGGTGGTGGGGGTGGGGGTGGAATAAATGAATGTGAATAACATCAGTAGAGCGCAGCAGAATTTAAATGAGCACATCGAGTTCATCGCCGCTGCCCACACTGTTAATTAGAGAGCGGAGGGGCCCAGCCCGAACGGAGGGGCCCAGCCCGAACGGAGGGGCGGCCCAGCCCGAACGGAGGGGCCCAGCCCGAACGGAGGGGCCCAGCCCGCGCGGAGGGGCCCAGCCCGAACGGAGGGGCCCAGCCCGAACAGAGGGGCCCAGCCCGAACAGAGGGGCCCAGCCGGGGTGGAGGTGCCCAGCCGAGGCGGAGGTGCCCAGCCCGAGCGGGGAGAGACACAGGCTCCACTGTTTGGGGAGAACAGAAACGGTTCTGAAGTGAACTCTGGGAGAAAAGTGCTGACGGCCGTGGAAACCAAACCACCCCTTACTTCTGAGCTGCGCTTCGCATAGAAATGAGACCGAGCCAATCGGATCCCTGCTGCTGAAGGATGGGAGCCAATCAGAGAGCGCTTCATATTCTGAACGGGAGGTGGGGTTTGCATGTGCGACAGGTGGGATTCGGGTGTGGGGATGGCTGAGATTCAGACGGAAAAGAGATGAAAATGGGGAACATGACAAATGCATCTCAGGTGTGGGACAGGACAGTTTCAGGTGTGGGACAGGACAGTTTCAGGTGTGGGACAGGACAGGTTCAGGTGTGGGACAGGACAGTTTCAGGTGTGGGACAGGACAGGTTCAGGTGTGGGACAGGACAGGTTCAGGTGTAAGACAGGTGTGGGACAGGACAGTTTCAGGTGTGGGACAGGACAGTTTCAGGTGTGGGACAGGACAGGTTCAGGTGTGACAGGACAGTTCAGGTAGACAGGTGGGGACAGGACAGTTTCAGGTGTGGGACAGGACAGGTTCAGGTGTGGGACAGGACAGGTTCAGGTGTAAGACAGGTGTGGGACAGGACAGTTTCAGGTGAGGGACAGGACAGTTTCAGGTGTGGGACAGGACAGTTTCAGGTGTGGGACAGGACAGTTTCAGGTGTGGGACAGGACAGTTTCAGGTGTGACACAGGACAGTTTCAGGCGTGACACAGGACAGTTTCAGGTGTGGGACAGGACAGGTTCAGGTGTAAGACAGGTGTGGGACAGGACAGTTTCAGGTGTAAGACAGGTGTGGGACAGGACAGTTTCAGGTGTGGGACAACAGCGTACCAATCAGCGCTGTGGTGAAGCGGTTCATGGACAGGGGCTCCAGGTACAGGGGACCCTCATACCCGGAATCCAGCTCGCCGCGAACATAATCCCTGAAAAAAAAACCCAAATAATACATTATAATCCATAACATGATCACACGTACCACAGCTCCAACGCGGCAGTCACATCTGTAACGCAAAAACACACACAAATCTGCTTCAGCCTGACTGGGCCCAGAGAAACTCAGCAGTCCCCCTGAGAGTTCAGCGCACGGTCAGATAATGACAGCATTCCAAGCTTGCACAAATACACACTCCAGGCTCTCAGGCTCGTTCCAGCTGGACTGCGAAGCCGTTTTTAAAAAAAGCACCTCAGGTGGGTTCAAGGAGAAAATAAATCTCCGCAACAGAGTTTGCTTGGCCTTCCCAAACATTTACAAAGCAGCCCTGGAAACACCCCTAACTCCAGCGTCAGCCGGCCGACTAATCAATTCCCCCGTGCTTCAGTAACAGAGTGCTTTTCTGGGAAAACTCCTGATTAACTTCAAGCCCCAATTAGCTCTCGTGTCAAACGAGCAGCAGAGCGGCCAACTTGTGGATGGATCCGAGGGAGCAGCCCTGGGGCACCTCTGTAAGCACAGAGAGGCAATTTAATTACAAGATGTCTGCTTGTTCTGGAAAGCGCAAACACAAGCCAAAGATACTACATCTCACGGCCGCTTAGAGTGAAACGTCAGCGCTTTCGCAAAGAGCCAACAGCGTCTTCCTCTCTCCAGCGCGAGAGAGAGATAGAGAGAGGGAGGGAGGGAGGGAGAGAGAGTGAGAGAGAGATAACGAGAGAGAGAAAGGGAGATGAGGCAGAGAGAGAGGAAGATAACGACGAAGAGGGAGAGAGAGAGAAAGGGAGAGAGAGAGAGAGGGGGGAAGATAACGACAGAGAGGGAGAGAGAGAGAGAGAGAGGGAGATCACAAGAGAGAGAGACAGAGGAAAAGAGATACTGAGAGAAAAAGGAGAGAATGGAGGGAGAGAGAAGAGAGACAAAAGAGGGAGAAAGAGAGATAGACATTTGATTCCCCTTTATTTTAACACTATCACTATCTTATTACTAAACAGAGAGAAGAAGGAGAAAGGGACAGAGAAAGACTGAGAGATTGAAAGACAGAGAGAAAAAAATAAGAGATACTGAGTGTGTGTGTGAGAGAGAGAGAGAGAACCCTTCTGAATTATTCACACGAGTGGCTGTCAGACGGGGAATATTTAAGGCAGGTCTCCTTGGAGAAAGCGCATCTGTTTTAAGCATATTGATGAGCTGTTCAGCAAACGTGCCAGAGCCTCGGACTGAGGGCTGTTTAAAATCCACGCCAGTTACCAACGGACACACAAGCCCCTCCCACTCGCTTCTGCGGACAGGAATGTAGGACTGCTCCGCTTCAGATGTCTCAACGATCGAAGAACCCCAAGAAATTTGTGTCACGGACTGAGATGATAAAGTTGCATTCTTACGAATTGTCGTAGATTATTAGTAGATCTTTAGGATATTAGTGGAGAGGAACGTTTGGGCTTCTTCACAAGTCCTGCAGACTCAAACAAACCAGTCAAAAGCAAATTTGCCAGAG
The DNA here is from genome assembly GCF_018555375.3 of Anguilla rostrata. Classification (NCBI taxonomy): domain Eukaryota; kingdom Metazoa; phylum Chordata; class Actinopteri; order Anguilliformes; family Anguillidae; genus Anguilla; species Anguilla rostrata. Next base: position 35,366,408 of record NC_057941.1, on the reverse strand, counting down.
CAAATCTGGGAGTCGCTGACAGGATGTTGCAGCTCTGGCAATTCTGGGTATGGAAGTCTTTTAGCCCCAACCCCCCAAGTCCCCGGGAACTATAGGTCGGAGCGCACTTGTCTGCCACAAGGTGAGTTGAAGTGCATGATGGGATATATGGAGTAAGAATTCCTCATTCACAGCAACCAAACAGAATACCCCATCGACCTACAAACCGTGTCCTAACCTTGACCACGGTTGTGTTTCGCTGCCCAATGGCATGGCCTACAGAAAGCACATGTAATCATGCTCGGGGGGGGGAGTGGGCACGGAAGTTTTGGGGGACATTACGGCGATAGACCCTGGAAAAAGAGGGTTCTCCCTGCGACCCAATGCAGCACCGGGACCGGTGAGTTACGAGTCTCTCCTAATGGCTTTTGCACACCTGAGAGGTTTTCATCAGGGAGTGCGGGACCGGCGACCCTAGCCACATTAGAGGGAGCGGAGATCTAGGAGGGGTGTTTTAATCTCTGACTAAACACCCTGTCCTGTCCTGCCCTGTCCGGAACAGTAACACTGCAGCTCTATCACAAACTCGCACTGCTTAGGAAGGGCTGCTCGAACCCGATCCATCAGAACAAAACGCTTCCTTCATCAAACGCTGCAGTCCCGGTTATACAGGGACACGGATTTGGACTCGTCTCAGCGTCCTCCTCCGATAGGTCACGAACGGAATGACGTCCCGTGGAAGTGCAATCCCCACCCCCTCTCCAGGGGACGGGGGAGCACGGGGAGCACGATCGTGACCGCAGGGCAGGTGACAGCTAACAGGACAGCTAACAAACTTGTGTCTCTGGAGGAGGGGACAGAACAGGGCGGGGCATGATGACGCCTCATGACCCCCACACCCCTCCCGCTGGGGTTCATACCTGGAGACCTGGTGGCCGGCGAATAGCAGCAGGGCAGTGAGCACGTACAGGTACAGCTGGACCAGGTGCTGCCGGGGCAGAGTCAGGAGCACCAAACTCAGGATGTAGCCTGCAAGAAAAACAGCCTGTCACAAACAGCCTGTCACCTAGCAACCTGTCAGCCAGCAGCCTGTAAGAAAAACAGCCTGTCACCTAGCAACCTGTCAGCCAGCAGCCTGTAAGAAAAACAACCTGTCACAAACAGCCTGTCACCTAGCAACCTGTCAGCCAGCAGCCTGTAAGAAAAACAACCTGTCACAAACAGCCTGTCACCTAGCAACCTGTCAGCCAGCAGCCTGTAAGAAAAACAGCCTGTCACAAACAGTCTGTCACCTAGCAACCTGTCAGCCAGCAGCCTGTAAGAGAAACAGCCTGTCACAAATAGCCTGTCACCTAGCAACCTGTCAGCCAGCAGCCTGTAAGAGAAACAGCCTGTCACAAATAGCCTGTCACAAATAGCCTGTCACCTAGCAACCTGTCAGCCAGCAGCCTGTAAGAGAAACAGCCTGTCAGCTAGCAGACCTTCTCTGCCCGAAACCTTCCAGCCAAAATTCAGGAAAAAAATTTACAATAAATAAATGAACCTCCATTACGCAGTGGTAGATTTATGCACGCTGTGAAATCCGTGCCTTCGTGACTGTGTGCGAGACTACACCAGTAAAGGTGCCATTGCCTCGGTGCTGTTTTTTAAGGGGACAATGACACTGCTCGGTGACACCACTTTAACCCTTCACATGACTGGACTGGTTTGCAGTCGTTTCAAGAGTCAAGAACGTCAGTTTGCTTTGATGTCCATTCCACTTTTATTTACAACATTGAACCTCCACCTTTGCCACATGAGGGTCACTTATTTCATTTACTGCTGCAAGTAAACAGATTTACAATGTGGCGTCTTCTGGTTTAACACTTAGCAGATTCAATTTATCATAACGTGCAATGCATTGAGAACTGCGCTCCTACTGTCAGCCATTTTGGCTCTAAGAAGCCCCGGGCTATTTCCGTGTGCGATACCATGGGGAACCTCTTTAATTACCACTGAAATGTAAGCTAATGCAGGAACGGAAACTGAGTCAGCAGAAGCTGTCAGTTACGAGGGACATAAACAAATCAACTGGCATGAAAGTAGTGGGGGCTGCCCTGCCCCCCCCTTCCCCGCCCCCCCCCCCCCCCTCCACCGCGGCCAACATGGGCCTGCCAACACAGCCAATAAGCTCCATTAGGAAACAGCAATACATCTCTCCAGTCTGTAGGGACGTGTGTGTGCGCGAGTGTGCGTGAGCGAAGGAGTGTGTGCATGTGTGTGTGTGTATGTGCGCATGCTTGCTTGTGTGAGCAAAGCGTGTGTGCGAGAGAGAGAGAGTGCCTGTAGGTATTTGTGTTCATTTGAGAGCACATTGTTCAGTGAGATTTCTTTGCGCTTTGTTAAACAGGGTGGGGGTGGGGGGTTGGTAGGTCTGTTACCTGAGCTACACTCTCACTGCTCCTCATTTCTGCCCTCATGCGATCATCAGAGCGCACACCAGCGACTCTCACGCCCCCCACCCCGCCCCAAACACGGACAAGAGAGCGCTTTGAGAAAGAGTCGCTTCCGAAACGACCTCATCCATTTTTGGGCGGGAAGCCAAGCGGGCTGCCCCCCACAGATAAGAGCGCAGGCCTCACGTCGAGGCCCCAGGGCCCCCCGCTGTGCTGAAGCACAGAGGAAAAGCCTACAAGCTTCAGAATCATTTCCCTGCCAACACGGCAAACAAGATCACTTCCTGTCATCTGCTGAGTTGCAGCAAACAGCACACCAGTGATAACCCTGCTGAGACCTAAGAACCTGCGCACCGCATACAGGAAAGCCCAGGGTTTGACGCGCATTCAGACAGGACCTGGGGTCGCTCAGGGTCACCATCAACTTATTCTGTGGAGATTCTCTATCAACACAAAAATCCCTTCCTCACTCCCCACCAAAAAAAAATACGAGCCCGCACTTTCAACACAAGGCCCCCTGAAAATAAACAAAGAAACAAACAGAGCCGACCAGTAGATTATAGGATCTAAACCTCTGCCTCCTATCATTCTGGTTGGACCCCTAAGGGGCCGGTGTTCATGGGTACCGAGTTGTCCCTGAAGAGACCTTGAGACAGGGGCTGGAATTTGAGGGGGTGAGCACTCTAGGGGGTAGACATAGCCTCCCCTACCCCCTGCCGGGACAGGACCACCATGCACGTAGGGATCCTTCTCATCACGCAGCCCAGGAGGCTAAATTCAGCGGCTGTCTTCACCCAACGGGCTTATCCCCTACAGGGGCTGTGTGAGCTAGGGTGGCATGAGAACAGTGGGGAAAGGCTGTGTGTGTGTGTGTGTGTGTGTGTGTCTGCATGTGCATGTGTGTATGTGTGAGTGTGTCTGCATGTGGGTGTGTGCGTGTGCGTGTGTACGTGTGGTGGAGGGAGGGCAGGGAGGAACATGGCTTTCCGATCCAAAGGCCACTAATACCAGCAATACCCTTTAAAAGTGTGTTTTACCCAAACAGTTTCTGTAAACATCCAGCTGTATGCATGGAACACACAGACCCCACAAACAGAAGCTTGATTGGCCAGCTGATATATGGCAGCTGATATGGCTGCAGAATCCAGGACTTACGCACGAGTGCCCATATGCACTATAGTGAACAGCTACAGAACCTGGAACCTGGCGAGTGCCCATATGCACTATAGTGAACAGCTATGGAACCCAGGACACACTCACGAGTGCCCATATGCACTATAGTGAACAGCTATGGAACCCAGGACACACTCACGAGTGCCCATATGCACTATAGTGAACAGCTATGGAACCCAGGACACACGCACAAGTGCCCATATGCACTATAGTGAACAGCTACAGAACCCAGGACACACGCACGAGTGCCCATATGCGCTATAGTGAACAGCTACAGAACCCAGGACACACGCACGAGTGCCCATATGCGCTATAGTGAACAGCCACGGAACCTGGAACCTGCACGAGTGCCCATATGCACTATAGTGAACAGCCACGGAACCTGGAACCTGCACGAGTGCCCATATGCGCTATAGTGAACAGCTACAGAACCCAGGACACACGCACGAGTGCCCATATGCGCTATAGTGAACAGCTATGGAACCCAGGACACACTCACGAGTGCCCATATGCACTATAGTGAACAGCTATGGAACCCAGGACACACGCACGAGTGCCCATATGCACTATAGTGAACAGCTACAGAACCCAGGACACACTCACGAGTGCCCATATGCACTATAGTGAACAGCTATGGAACCCAGGACACACTCACGAGTGCCCATATGCACTATAGTGAACAGCTATGGAACCAAAGGACACACGCACGAGTGCCCATATGCACTATAGTGAACAGCTATGGAACCCAGGACACACTCACGAGTGCCCATATGCACTATAGTGAACAGCTATAGAACCCAGGACACACGCACGAGTGCCCATATGCCTATAGTGAACAGCTACGAACCCGGAACACGCACGAGTGCCCATATGCACTATAGTGAACAGCTATGGAACCCAGGACACACGCACGAGTGCCCATATGCACTATAGTGAACAGCTACAGAACCCAGGACACACGCACGAGTGCCCATATGCACTATAGTGAACAGCTACAGAACCCAGGACACACGCACGAGTGCCCATATGCACTATAGTGAACAGCTACAGAACCCAGGACACACGCACGAGGGTCCCATAGAGAGCGGCTTCCCTCCTGGCCTGCAACAGATCCTCCGTAACCACAAGTGACGAACACAGAGCAACCACCCACACGGCGCAGAGAAAGAGGAAGGATGAAGAACCGTGGGCGGCTGCAGGGCGACAGAGAGAGAGATATGAAGAACCAGAGACACAGTGAGAGAGAGCGAGAGCGAGAGAGTGAGAAAGCGAGAGAGAGAGAGAGCGATAGCGAGAGTGAGAGCGAGAGCGTAAGTGGCGTACCTGCTGACTGCTCAGTTTCATGGTACCGCCCGCCCACCCCCCTCCCCCCCTCCCCCCCTCCCCTTATCTGTGCGTCATGCCTCGAGCAGCCCCGTGAAGGCTGCAATTATTCACCTCGGCTAAATTTAGCCCCGGCCGGGGGGGCGGGGCGGGGCCCGTTCTCCCAGGCTGTGATAGTCCAGGTCCGGGCCGTTCAGAACCTGAGCGGTTCTGGCTGAATTTCCACAGGTGTGCCTGTAAACAGTGTCGAATTTCAGCCCCCCATCCCCGCCCTTATAGGCCAGCTGCTCCCAGTGGGACGGGGGGGGGGGGGGCACTTGCGAAACTAAATGTGTCCAAACAGGAAAAATAATTCATGAGTGCATCTACTATCAGAGATATATTAGTGTGCTAGATTTTTCTACTTAGGAGTACGTGTGAAAATGTGAGTGTAGAGCCGTGAAGGGGGATACTTTTTTGGGAGTGCGATGGCCTTCTGGAAGCAGGCTTTGAAACTAAAGACGGAGAAAATGGAACGGGCGAAGCAACCGCCACTCTGCTCACACATTTTGATGAGCATTTCCTTTTTAATGGTCACGACAGCCATTCTATTTTAACAAAGTCAAACAAACCGCTACCGCAATGAAGCTAGCGCATCTATCATTTCAAATTGCATTAAATTGCATTTATGTCGGCTCCTTGGGGGAGGTCTAAAGGTCTCACATTATAGCTCATTCGCTGCAGTAAAAAGTGTAAGGAATGAGGCTAACGTATATAATAGGAGTGTAATAATAGCACGCCACATATACCAATACAAATCCTCCCAAAGTTGGGGGGGGGATAAATGGTAAATGGACTGCATTTATATAGCGCTTTTATCCAAAGCGCTTCATAATTGATGCCTCTCATTCACCAGAGCAGTTAGGGGTTAGGTGTCTTGCTCAGGGACACTTCGACATGCCCAGGGCGGGAATCGAACCGGTAACCCTCCGACTGCCAGACAACCGCTCTTACCTCCTGAGCTATGTCACACGGGATCCCATTCCGGGATCCCTCCAGGAATCTACATCCGTGCCTTACGGACAGAATCCGGCAAGCTTGGGATGTGAGCTTCAGTTAAAAAATAAATGAATAAATAAGATTTAAATTGCGCATTGACAGCAGCTAATTAAGAACTCTACATTCCCCTGCAGATCACGAGCGCTGGCTACGCTAATGCCTACACTACACTCAGTGCATGTTAACAAGCGCCAGTGGCCAACCAGCTCTGCAAGCCAGCATGCCATACCAGCCAATAGCACGGCAGGCCATAATACCAGCCAATAGCGTGGCACGCTGGTTACAGTGCGGTTCTTTTCCAGTGTGTTTGAATTACCCCGGTTAGCATGGACTTTTTGCCCTCGGCACCCAGCTGCATGAATGGATAAATATGTGAAAATCTAAGATTGTGGGTTAGAGAGCCTGTGAACGCCACATCATGCTTAATGTAACCCGGGGGGGTGAGGGAGAGGGAGGGGAGGAGAGAGAGGAGAGAAGAGAAGAGACGAGAGGG
>NC_057941.1:35334967-35354967 GCF_018555375.3 Anguilla rostrata | reverse complement strand
AAAACATTCTAGCAAATCAAGCAAATATTTTTTTTAAAAACCAGCCTTGCGCCAGTCCAGCTAGGCTGTTGACCCTTTAAGGTGCAAGATCACAAATACACTACATGACCAAAAGCATCTGGACACCCCTTGATCTGGGGCTGGTTTTCAGGGTTTAGGGGGCTCAGCTCCTTAGTTCCAGTGAAGGCAAATCTTAATGCTACAGCACACAATCACATTCTAGACTATTTTGTGCTTTCCCAACAGTTAGGGGAAGGCCCCGTCCCGGTTCAGCATGGCAATGCCCCCAGGCACACAGCAGGGACCATACAGAAATGGTTTTGTCAAGAACAGTGTGGAAAAACTTGACTAGCCTGCACAAAGCCGTGACCTCAACCCCATCGGGATCAATTGATAAGTCAGCTACGAGCCAGGCCTAATCGCCCAATCAGTGCCTGACCTCACTACTGCTCTTCTGACTGAATGGAAGCAAATCCCTGCAGCAATGCTCCAACATCTTGTATAAGGCCTTCCCAGAAGAGTGGAGTTTGTTATAGCAGCAAAGGGTGGACCAACTCCATATTAATGCCAAGAATTTTGGATGAGACGTTGGATGTCAGGTCTCCACATACCTTACCAGAACATTCTAATGCTGATGTAACAATCACTACTGGAAACTCAAAGCAAAGGAGTTCTAGAACATTGACATATAATTCTGAAAAAAATACATAAATAACTTAAATAGTTAAACAATATATAGCTCCATTTCATCTGAATGAATAGCATGAATGACCTGTTCCACTAATACAGGCGAATATCATTAATGCATCAAGCCAAATGACAAACAAATCAAGGACTCATGGCGTTCAATCAAGACCTTGAGTAGTTGAATCAGATGTTTTATTGCCGGGCAAGAACAAAAGCCACCACTCGTACTGGCCTTCTTCAGATAAGATGGGGCGCCCCTGTCATAATGAATGATTATTCATCATAACCCTGGGCCCCCACTGCTCATTTTAACTCAATTTAAACAGCAGCCAGGTAATTCATTTATACACATTTAATCATACCCAGTCACATTTTGTGACCTTGTGGGTAGCTTTATATTACCTTTTTGTTGTTTTTTTTATTTTTTATTTTTACTTTTTCCAGTTTTGAAAAAGAATTTTTTGAAGGATGGAAGACAAAACCAACATTCTGGGAGAAGGTTTGTGCCGAATTGTAGGCATTTAATTCTGGAAGACAGACAAGTAATTAGGAATTTAGGATAATATGGGAACCAAATCAGTTTCGATTATTCAATCATTCTTTTTTTAACATCATTTTTACCAGCCAAACTCACAAAGCAGTACAGACAGCATCTCTCTAGACTAATGCTCTCCGTTTCAGAATGAAGCAAGCTGGCTGATTCATTTTGAAACAAATGAAATGCTACTCTCTTCCTTCACCCGTGAAACCTTTGCTCACCCACTTCTTCCGTGAATGTGGAAACGTGTTGTCAGTTTGTGTTACAATGTAAAACACAGCAGTATCGGCTTCAGCGTGCGCCATTCAGGCCTATCAAATATGGATTATTGATATCGGTCTTTTCACTTTGCATATCGCGCATCCCTGATATATACCTTCAAGCAGAACCACACGCTTCTAATGATCATTTACAATACAGCAGTGAGTTACTATAGACATGCTCTGCAAATGTTTTCTAGTTTCTATACATAAGCATGCTTAAGAACCTTTGTAAAAAATATACCCAGCTGCTTGGTACTGTCACAACAATATTTTAAAGACCTAATAATAATTTGTAATGAAGGTTTATATGCATACACTTTCAAAACGTGTGAATCTACAGGAACAAGGCGGCGCAGAGCCCAACATTATCCACAGTTACATAAACCGACAACCACTTAAACTCGATCCGCTGGGCTAACACTTTTAAAACGTGTAAATAACGGGTCAGACATAATCGATTTTTTCCCCGATTTTTTCCCCCGATTCTTTCTTTGCGCAAGTCGGTTTTAGCGGTTTTATCTGGTAATGGCATTGTCGATGCAGTCACAATTCTGCCACAACATAAATTCTAGTTTGTATTTCTACATTGTAAATCATGCAGTAATCGTCTGATAATGTACGTACATCATGTAGGGAAATTCCAGTCGCAATACAATCATATCTGATGCTGTCTGAAAAAAGATTTGTCTGTGATTAATCTAGATAGCGGCGCAGTAAGCCACTTACATGAAACAGATCAGAAACAACCATTTATACACATTCAATATTTGATAACCACATTGCACATGTAGTTATACAGCACCCTTTACGATGCGCAACAGTGTAAAGTAAATAAGTGAATCCGGTAAACTGACAGGATAAAACGGGTCATTCGGTGTCCCACAGCCTACAGGTCTCTAATGAAAAACATTAGATTGATTATATAACTCGATTTCCATGATCATTTCTAGGCTTTATTGTGGAGAGCCGATTCCACGACGAGGGGCAATTTCCATTACCTAACAGAAGAGTGCTTCTATTCTGACAAGCATATTTTTTTTTCCAGAACCAACCTGGAAGGTTTATTTTGCTTTTTTATGGTGATGCAGTGCATTAGTGCGCATGGCTCGCGCTGTTGCACCCTGAACTGCAGTAACCCCGCGCGCTGACGAACGCGAGTGTTCCCACTCGGGCATGATGAGCTGGATCGTTTTTTTTTTTTTTTTTTTTTTTTTAAAGTCTACTGCTGGATCGCTCGCGCTTGCTACCTAGCTACCCCATCACTGCCATTTTAGCCAAATGTTCCAGTGTTAGGCTGACTAGTCAGCCAAAACAATTCATCCATAAATACACCTAAACAATAATTTAGGAAAACCCTTGCACATGCTAAAGTTCATCGACAATTTAATATGAAAAAAGCTAACATCCCGTGCCAGTGCTATGCTAACAGCCAACAGTAGCGAAAAAACATTTAAATCCAGTAACTGGATCCTGCAACGTAAGGAATCCACATGCGCAACATATATACAGAAACGTGCTTATTATAGGACTATATAGTGACCCGTAGTAACCAAGTCATCAAGCAAACACTAGCTAGCTAGCTTTCCTGCCACTGCGTGTGTAACCACAACGGATAACACAGTGGATACCCAAACAATACCCCCGCTGATCATCTCATTCTGAAAACAATAAATAGTCCACCTACTTGGTTAAAAGTTACTCGACTCCGTTTAGTTCAGTTTCGCGATGTTTCTCCGGTCGGAAATCAACCATTGTAACTCGGGTGATCCCAAGTTAACGGTTTCAGCTTTGTTAAAATTTCCACCGATAGACGGAACATCAGTCTCCGCTCAACCGGCAGCCATTACAGGCACTGTACTGCTTACTACGCATGCGTGACTGCGATTCGTCCGATTCAGCATACAGCCGTCTGCAAACAATTTCTCAGGAATGAGCCCTTACATGCACCTTTCTAAGAAAATTAGTAACATCATTTTTGCGGTTTTTTTTTAAAGCGAAATACTAGGCAGTGTTCATTTTCAGACAGGAGTCGCAAGATTAGTACTTTCAGAAAAATTACGTATGACAGTCAAGCATGGCAACGGGAAAAATCAAAATCCGATGTTATACAGTTCACTGTTTGTCAGCATACTTATGTTTAATGACATATTTTTGTAAATTTCTTAAATTATATCATCATCATCTCTGGAAAATATTAATTGTGAAGTACCATGTGACAATATGCTTGTAAATGCCTGGCAACAAAATAAAGTCTGAGTTGCTGCATATTTCACAGTGGAAAAAGTGAATTTTACAGTAGTTACTCTAGTTCCATAATCGCACAACTAAAAAGAGGGCCTTATTCACATCTGCACAGTGGTGTCTTGTGGTTCAGTGAGACAGGTGTCAAGCCTAAGTTTCAGGGTGTTTATCCAGGAAGGCAAATGCAACTCATGCAAGGAGTTTATTTGTCAGGTTTAAACCACAAGGTCACAGAACCGTTTTAGAGCTCGATCACCTGCCCCTTATCTCATAGATGGGAAGTAACTGTTTCAGTTATTACACAGTTCTGTTTTGTGGTTTTGGCTATCTTTTGCTAAGTCGGTTGTAGTTGGCCCATAATGTTTCTAGAGCACCCCTAACCATATGCATATACCATAGGATTAGAATGTTCTTTTGACATTTATTTTGGGTTTTGTTTATTATTCTTTTTTTCAGAATGCATGTTTAACTCAGCCAATAATTATAATAGAGCAGACAGGGGTTGTTCTTTTTTCATAATATTTAATAATACAAAATTACAAATTTGTTGTTTCTCCCTTCCTTGCCTATCCATTCTTTTCACTTTCTGGACCTTCACAAAAACAAAACAATTGAGTCATAATTTTTTTTTAATCATCCAAAACTGGAATTTAGAGAATATAGAAGAACAGACAGGTGATGCCATCCGTAGACTGTTACTCAAAGGCCAAGGATGGTGGTTCACATGAATATCTTGGGTCTTTTAATGCCCCTTGTGTGTCTGTATGGACTCTTCAGTCACATGGGACCTTGTTATTCATTGGTACGATAATTAGATTGCATTTACACAGTGCTGTGATTTAAATAATTACTTGCCATGTAAATGTGACAATGGAAGTCACAAGCCATTTCCAGAAAAGCCAACAGATATATATATATATATATATATATATATATATAGAGAGAGAGAGAGAGAGAGAGAGAGAGAGAGAGAGAGAGAGAGAGAGAAAGAGAGAGAGACAGAGAGAGAGAGAGAGAGAGAGAGAAAGAGATGTGTAACATTATAAAAGTTGTGGGGGGAATATCGTTTGTCTGCCAAGATTTCTTTCCTCAAAATGTTTTCGGGGCAAGAAATCAATAAGAATTTCTTGGAAAGAAGAGCCATCGAATAGTTATTTTGTGTGTGTGTGTGTGCGCGTGTGTGTTTGCGTGCGTGTATGTGTGTGTGTGCAGCAATATTTCCACTATTGGAATTGTTCAATAGTCATTCCTCCTATCAGTATATACTCTTTATCTAAGAATGTACTGATTGTGCACAGGCATCAGACTGGGTTTAGCGCAGCTACCGAGCAGCCCCAATGCTCGGTGATTCATCTGGATGGATAGATAGCAGATGTCAAATATGATAAGGCTAACGCATTCGTATAATACAAACATAAGTGGATCTAAGCAGTGCTTGCTCCAAGTGGATGCCCATGAAAAGTAATCTCTGTTAAGTCAAATTTGCTGCAGTGTCAAGTTCAGTCTCAGTAATCCTTCTGAACAAATCGTCTCCATTCACTAAGCTTAAACATAAAATAAAAACATAACTAATAGCAACATTTACTACCCTGCACAACGGTGCCATTATTACGGAATGGGTTTGAATTTCTTACAAAAAAATTGTTTTTTGATGTGGTCATTATAACTTTATTAGGCTGTACATAACTGGCGATGCAACCACAACCAATAAGATGTTCCGCCTTTAATACGCCCCTCTCTGTCGCCTCCTGGCGGAAAAATACGGTAATCTCAACAGGAAGTTGAAGCTGAAAGGCCGATTGGAAACAAACCGGGGCATCTCTGGGATACAGGAAGAAACTGCTGAGTAATCAACGTTGAATGAAATTAAATTGAAGTAATTAATTAATTCTGCATTAAATCACCTGCATTGCTCACCAAATAGCTACTCGGGAGGGGTTTGGTGACCATTTTAGTCATTTTGGTACGGATGCATTTCAAGGTTCTGTAAATCTGCCTAATTGCTGCAGTTCAAACGGTACTGCAGCTAGCTAGCTAGTAATGTATGGGCCCTGTCTGAAATGTGGATGCGAGTTAGCTAGCAATATTTGGACCAAATAAATATAAATGCACTGATCGCATTGGCGGTGCAAGGACAGTTTTTAAAGATCGTCTTAGGTATTAACAGGATTTCGGTTTATTTTAGACGTAGTTGTCCGTTTAGCTAGTGCTAGTTTAGCATCGACTATGCTTCGAATGAATGGTAGCCAGGTAACGGTGAGCGTTATCGAGGGAATTGTGCCGGTATTATGTGTATAAATGGACATCATGACAGCCTCAGAATGAATTCAAACAGCTACGTCTTTTCTGTTTCCCATTTCTCATTTAGTTTCATTCAAGACTTAACTGCCCAGCTAAGTAACTCGATCTGAACGACCAACCTAGCCACTGCTAGCAACACGCGCTCATTTGCTGCATATGCGTCTGTTTGTTGGCTGCGAAGGTCTGCTAGTGCATGGTCTAAAGAAAGAATGGATCATTCCGTTTTAAAAGACAAACGCCACAAATCCTCCAGTGACAACCTGTAAATATCCACGGGCTTCTGGGTAGCTGGCTAATTTTGCACTTCATCTGGGCCCAAGACGCCCCCTCGTAATAAATACAGTTAAGTGCTTCAATTTAATTATCTTGGCTGCCTAGCTTTATTTGAAGCTGCAACAATCGCTTCTGAACTTGTGACCATCCAGAGAGTGAAAAAACAGGGTGCATCGCTTGCTTTGGCGATACTGAAAACGCTGATTTAAATTTTTGTCGTTTGTGTAATGTCAAACCTAGCTAGCGTTAAGTCGAATTATGTCTTAACCGCGTAGAGCTATGTGTGTCTGATGAATTTAGCTGGCTGTTAGCTATTGTAACTAATGTGCGTATCACTGAAATGCATGCGGTTCCGTGTACAGCTGTGTTAGCCTAACGTTAGTGCTGTTGATGGTTCTGTTTTGCCCAGTGCTTCGCAGCAGCATGTCCGTGTCGGTGATAATAAAATGGGGCGGGCAGGAGTACACAATCAGCACGTTGTCTGAGGAGGACACCGTGCTGGACCTCAAGCAGTCCATCAAATCTTTGACGGGCGTCCTCCCAGAAAGACAGAAACTGCTGGGCTTGAAAGTCAAAGGTAGGAATCGTCGTAGTGGGGCCCAGTCTCCGCAAGCTTGCCTTTTATATTTTGGTGCTCGCGTGATACCGTGCTTTGACGTGCACGTAAGCAGTATTCGTTGTCTAAAAGAGAACTTGGTTAAAGTCAATGATAATTTCTTCTTTGTTCAGAGTGGCCCATTGTCACCTTGAAAGTAAGCCCACATCTGCAAAACATTTTTCTGTGTCCTCTCATGGTACAAGAAGCATCACAACTTGCAACATGGGGACATTGGTGGGTGAAGCCTGTACAGTGATGGGGATATAGACAGGATCGGCTGTACAAGGTGGGCGTAAGGTCTGGTGTTTGTATCTATTTTACAGGTAAACCAGCCGAGGATGACATTAAACTGGGCACCTTGAAACTGAAGCCAAACACCAAGATCATGATGATGGGGAGCAGGGAGGAAAGCCTGGTGTGTGTCTTCTTTGATGGCCGCCTCAGCTTCTGGCATTACATCACACGACTCTGCATTACACATCTTGGCCAGAATCACATTGCTGTTCATTTATTTATGCTTGAATTTTTGATCATTTCCATGCTCGGGTGAACAAGAGTAATGCCCCACCTGAGAGATTAACTCATGACACATCGGTTATTGACCCTAATTTTGTTGTTGTTGTGGACTTCTCCTAATCATTTGTCTTTAAGAGGACACAGCTCACTTATTTCTCTCTCTCTCTCTCTTTCTCTCTCTCTGTTGCAGGAAGACGTTTTGGCCCCTCCCCCTGAAAACGATGATGTCATCAATGATTTTGACATCGAAGAAGAGGTTATTGAGGTAGAGAACAGGTCAGTATTTGTTTAAATGACTTTATTACTCTGGAACTTTCCTGTGCAGAAGGTATGGAGATGTGTCACAGTCATAAGTGAAAGAGCTTGCAGGACTCCTAGAATAACTAAGACGGCATCCAGTCCAGAGTTTCAGGTTACAAACCTTCTGCCAGGCAGTGACTAATGAAAGATGTGTGCGTGCATGTGCATTTGTGTACTCGTGTTTGTGTGTGAAGGGAGGAGAACTTGGCAAAGATCGCCAGGCGTGTAAAAGATTACAAAGTGGAAGAGCTGAACCCCCCTAGAGAAGGAAAAAGGCTACTGGTGTTGGATGTGGACTACACGTTGTTTGGTAAGAACCTGAGCAAACAGAAGAGCTCTATTTTGCAGTTAACCCTTTGCAGAGTAGGGTTTTTTTTGTTTTTTTTTTCTTCCTCAAAACCTGTGTTCTGGAACTCCATTGCTTTCAATCACCAGTAGTAATTGTTACATTAGAATGTTCAGTTAAACCGAACTTACACCTAAAAGGGTTTGTTTATTTATTTATTGAAATTTCCTATGCGTTTTCTCCCCAATTTCTCACTTTAGTAAATTATTATTTCAGTATTATGTAGACAAGTGATGACTGGCATTCTCCGCCCCCCCCCGGGACTAACACTAAGTACTTCTTTTGTTTGCTGTAATTGTACAGTGCTTCCTACATGATCCGTGTTTGAATGACACAGATGATCAACCTGCCCTTTTACGTTCAAATACAGAAATTTCATTCCACAATTCCGTCTGTGATTTCCCGAGAAAGGGAATGACATAGACAGCATTGAGCAATAAGCCACTATTTACTTTTTATTGCTTACCCCATTTACAGGGTCCTATGTGCAAACGAAGTGGGACTAAATTCCCATTTATCCCATTAGTCCAGTCAAAAATGACTTTTCTCAGCTTACAGCTTCTAGTGTCCTTCTTAGAATAATCTCATCAGGTAATATCGTCAATCCATCATAGCACATCTTTTGGTCACTCAGAAGATCAAATCAAATCTGAGTGCTCTGTGTGCAAGTTAAAGATGTATAATGTCATTGAAAATACAGTGTACATGTATGTTAATAAGTGTTGCCACATATACAAATTCAGCAATATCTATTGTCTAAGTGATAAATTGTAAATATGCTTCTTCTCTCACTGGCCAAAGTGGAATAAAAACTAGAAAAGTTAATAGTAATTATAGAAATATAGTAATTCTGTCATTTGTGTTTAGTTTAATTTTTAAAAAATGTTTTTTTTTTAAGACCACAAGTCGTGTGCGGAGACGGGCCAGGAGCTGATGAGGCCGTTTCTGCACGAGTTCCTCACGACCGCGTACGAGGACTACGACATCGTCATCTGGTGTGAGTGTCACACGGAGACCGCGTCGCGCCGTCGCGCTCCGGCGTCCACAGCGTGCGGCGCACGTCTCGCGTCTGCTGTAGTTCGGAGTCATAACGCAGCGGGGGGTTTGGGCTCATAATTCATCATTTTAGAGGCTGACTTTCAGACGTGTCTGTTTGTTTCTCTCTTTTTTTTCTTCCCCTTGATAGCTGCCACAAGCATGAAGTGGATCGATGCTAAAATGAAAGTAAGTTCTCTTCCGGTCAGCTTTATTGGCGTGTCATTTTTAGAATATCATTCAGTCGTAATTTTGCATGGTGAAAGATGGGCGCCGTCTTGGGAACCTGGGCTTGAGTTGATACTGACGTGGCGTTGATGGAATTTTTTTTCTAGCAACGAGCGACAAGTATATTAAAAAGAAGGATGTTCTGTTCATTTTTTAATATTTCGGTGGTATGTAATAGTTCAGTTTCTGCCGGGGGGGGGGGGGTTTCTTTACTGTAAGAGTTGCCTACAGTCGAAGAGAGGGATCTTTCATTCCAGTTGGTTTCACTTGCTGTCTTCACAGATCTTGTGGCCCAGTGACCACACAATCATTTTTAATCTGGGTGGCTCTAGGCCACTTCTAACCTTGTGACTGGTCCCTTTAATGATGGCCTGAGGTGTACCCGCACTGTAACCGCTCTCTCTCTGGTGTCCCAGGAGCTGGGAGTAACCGACAACCCCAACTACAAGATCACCTTCATGCTGGACAGTGCGGCCATGATCACAGTGCACACCCCCAAGAGGGGTGTGGTGGAGGTACGTTCGAGGGTTTGAGGGTTTCATGGGGCCCCTTGTTGAAAACCAAGGGCCTATACTATGTCACCCAGTCAAAAGCCCAGTCGCTATAATCGATGTTGTTCATCTTAATCGTCAGGTGAAGCCGCTGGGAGTAATATGGGGCAAGTACGGAGAGTTCTACAACAAGAAGAACACCATCATGTTCGACGACATCGGCAGAAACTTCCTCATGAACCCCCAGAACGGGCTGAAGGTAGGCATCAGGGTTCCCGCCAAAACGTGCGCACTCGCGGGTGAAGGGGTGCCCTGCAACCTGCCTGTGAGAAACTACGAATCATCCCCCCCATACGGTGCACGTCTCCGGCCCTCTTCAGCCCTGAAGCCTGGCTGCTGGTGCCTGTAGAATTGTGGTCGATTTGTTTCTCCTGATTGGAATAGTCATTTGCAATTGCAAGCAATGCTTTTTGGTACAGGTGACCTCGCCCTTTTTTTTCTTCTTTTTTTTTTTTTTAAACCGTAGATCCGTCCGTTCATGAAGGCGCACTTAAACCGCGAAAAAGACAAGGAGCTCTTCAAACTCTCTCAATATCTGAAGGAGATTGCCAAGCTGGACGACTTTTCAGGGCTGAACCACAAACACTGGGAAAGGTATGTACAGCTTCACGGTTTTATTCATCTTTTATTAAAACCACACGTTCTATGTTTTGTGTGTTTAATGAAAAAGTGATGAGTGTGGATTACAGCCCGACCGATGCCAGATTTTTGGGTCCGATGCCGATCCCGATTTTGGAGAGTCCTAGCCCACCGATTACCGATGTTTTGACCGATATTTTGTCAAAAAGTGCAACATTTTCAAATCAATTGGAAAAACCTTAATTTTAATAAAGTGTCTATATTTAAGAACATTTAACTTATAAGCAAACAAATAAAAATAAAAATAAACACACAAAGAACTTTTTAGATAAAAAAATGTAAAAGGTGATATTAAATTAAATATATTAACACCATATTTAAGTGTAAAATCAAAATAACTCCACACCTTGCTTTTACTCTAGCCATCTATAAAAAATTTATTTAAAAAAAATCAGTTTTCCAGTTTCAAACGTATTTTTATGAATATTATTATTATTGTTGTTGTTGTTATTAATTTATTATTTCTTAGTATCTATTATCAGTAAATTAATTATATTTTCTTATTTTATTCCTACTATATGATCTCAAAGAGTAAGACTTTATCTAGCGATCTTCCCTGTCCATAAGAATTCGGTGGTGAAAATAACTAGGCTACAATGCGCTCTGACGCGTGACGCTCACAATAACGCATTAGCTATTGACATAGCCTCATTATTTCTTATTATATATTCTCAGTAAGTTAAATGAATTATATTTTCTTATTTTATTTCTCCTACATTGTCTCAAAGAGTAAGACATTATCTAGCGGAGCTAATGAGTGAATCAAGTGTAACGTTAGATGAAATTAAATTGACTGGATGAAATACGTGAAAAAAACTACAATGCGCTTTCGTGCAGGTTACGCGCGCTAACTGTTGGTTGATTCACTTCTCCAACAGCAATCCTTCTCTCATGTTATTACGACAAAGCTAGATAACATGGCTTAAAATGATCCACGTTAGAAGTGTTTTATCGGCGTTTTTACTGTCTGGTTAGCTTGCTACGATGACGCGTGACTAGATGACACACTCACTTGCAATAACGCGTTGGCGATTGACACAGCATCATATAGTAGCTAATATCATTATCTCAGATAAAAAACAAATGTGTGATGCATTCAATCACCATTTTATTTTGGCTGGTTATTTATTTGAGAATACAGCGATGTCCTCTGGAAATGTCGATCCTACGCTGCTTATGTGCTCACTGCCACTTCATAAAGGCTTGCTAAAGTGAACCAAATATGTTAGCTGGCTCACTCGCTTGATAATGAGGATTGATAAATATAGTGGTCGTATAAACGCATTTAATAAAAAATTTTCACTAAATATACATACCTTTATTGCGGCAATCGAATATGTGCAGACAAGTCTTGCAGTGGAGAATATTGGATGAGGCACGAGTGACAAACGTCTTATTACAGAAGTAGCGCGTCAGCTGCAGTTCACACTTGTATTAGAGCTCCCTCTACTGGATAATTCTAGTAAATAGCTATTACAACGTTCGAACAGACAAGTACAGATAAATAATCAGTGTTTTTTTTTTTGTTTTTTATACTTATTTAAAAATCGGGACACATCGGCTGCATAACTGCCGATACCGATGTCCTCAAAAAAGTCAAATAATGGCCGATATATCGGCCAAACTGATATGTCGGTCGGGCTCTAGTGTGGCTCTTTCATCAGAGCTGTTGCTAAATTCTTTTCATCTTTACTCCTCTGTATTTCATCTCGAGGCTATGATAACAGTGCTGTCCTCTTCTATATAAAATGTACTCTGTTGGAGAAAAAAGTGAGTTTTATACCAATTAATGAGTTAATTGCTAATTAATATTAATAGCCTGCTTGGGGTCTGGGTTCCTTATTCATCTGTGCACTTCTGGTGATATCAAAGGCACAAACAGGAAGTCACTCTTTATAGTGACCGTAACCAGTTCAACCAGAAAAGGCTCAGACACAGATGCATTCATCTAAGCGTCCGCATGTTGTAGAACTTAATTCCCGTTGCTAGGTTTCCTTTTGTCGTCATGGGTTTGGTTCTGTGTGTCCTCACAGGTACCTGTCCAAGAAACAGAGCCAGTAGAGCGCCCCCTGCTGTGTGCGCACGTGGCTCCTCCTCCATCAAGCGGTGGTGCTGGACACTCGAGCTGACAGTTGGCTGCTCCAAACCCCCACCCCTCATGCCCCGCTTCCTGGTTGAGTATGTCCTATAATTTGTTAGCGGTTAGCATCGGCCTCCAACTCGCGCACACGCACGCTTGCCGTTCTTCATCGATCGCCGTGCGCACGGGTTTCTCGACTGCTGCGATTGGGTCCGGCCCAACCCCTCTCCATTTTTTGTGCATCTGGAAGGTTCCCTTGCTCAACCTGTCTAGCGTAGCCTCTGTTACAGCCCCCCCCCCCCCCCCCATCTTCCCCCACCTTCCACCCAGGAGAAACGCTGCTGTCTCCTCAGCATTCCAGAACTTTCCGTCGGTCTGAAATTGGCCTTTGCTCCGATTCTAAATTGTGAGATGGTGGTATATTTTTTCCTCTACGCTATCCCTTATAATCCTTGTCTGATTGGCAGGGGTTTGACAAGCTGTCTCATTTCCACACAGGAAGTAAATGATGGGGGTTTGGCGCACTGTAGTTTGCTGAAAATTTTTTTTTTTTTTTATGCCAGTATTGCTGGTGAACTGACCTTGGTTCTGAAGGGAGGATGGAAGTGTCCAAGTGCTGCTTTAAACTACAGGAGTGGGATTCACAGAGAAGCTTTCACAGAGAAGTGTTCTGAGAGCTCAGAGATTTCCCAAGCAAAGCTGTCGAAGTGTGTGAACATCAAACCAAATACCTTGGTCAAAGTTTACACATTTCTAATGAAAAGCCTTTACGAAGCATGTATAGCGCCTTTATCGCCACAGCACAGCATCTTTTTTCACATGTTTGGAAGTTTCACATGTTTGGAAATTGAAAGGTCAGAAGAGTGACCTCAATGATAATGTGCATTGTCACATTTTGGAATAGCAATTTGCATAGCTTATTAACATCGTCCTTCATAAAGCACCGCTTCGTGTTTAATAAATTATTCATAAAGGTGTTATGTCAACAAAGTCTTTACACATGCTTGACGAAGGCTTGGTGAATATATGCTTTGAATAAACTGTGACCGGTACCGTTTTGGAAGTGTTTGCATTCGTCTTGTTTCTCTTCCCCTGTTTCTGAGGTTGCGTCAGCTGAATTGTTCCTAAGTTATTGTAATTCCCAAAGCGGCCCTAAATTGGCCTAATGCTAGTGCTTTCTGCTTTTTGAATTGTGTAACTGATAGATGGTACCAGTTTTATACCATTGTTGGGAGCTGTTTAAGTTTTTTCTTGGCAGTATTCTTTTTATATTTTGTGGATCTTCTGTGTTTTTGTAAGACAAACTATCTAATTTGTTTGTGAGGTCATTTTTCTTTTGTTGAAACTGACATAGTAAAGTGTTTTGTAAGAACATTTCTTGTTTTTTTTTCCACTAAATGCATTCTTTTAAGAAGATGGGGAGAAGAGCAAGATATGTATGATTTTGTTAGATTTGTTTTTTTCAGGATAACGATATTTAAAATCTCAGAAATCATGAGTATTGTGGGTAAGGTTCTCAGGAAAGTCCTCAGAATGGCTTGTCGTACCTGTAAGACATCAAAAAGATGCCCCTTCCTGAGTTTTACTGTTTAGGTGTTTAAAAAGGTACAAAACTGCAGCTGGGTTCGAAAAACCGACTCCATTTCCTGTGAGCGAGGAGTGGAGTAATATCACTGACAGTAGAAAACGCTGTGTCTTTAGAGTAGAGTTAGGTTTACAGGGCCGTCTGCCGGCCGACACCAGGTCCCGCTACACTACGCGCTGTTAAATAAACCCTCTGCTTGTAGTTAGTTAGAGACATCCAGTCACTTTTTTTCCATTGCATCCCCAGTATAACAAGCACCTAGTTCACTGAAACAAGCGGACAAAGCAAAACGATAATGTTCGTGTCCCGCACTTATGTTTATTTTGTGTTTTGAGTGCTCTTATGCGTTGTGTGCGAGCCTATTCTAGCCACTCTCTGTTTACCGAGAGCGACGGAGGGGCAGGGTCTGTCTGGAAGTCTCGTACATTTTCATTCGTCGACGGGGCGCTCAGTCACGCTAAGCTGTTCTGTGGTTCTGGGCAGAAACGTGCGCATTTCAGACGTCACCCCATGAAGGTACTGAAGGATCCAATCCGTAGGATTCCACTCCTGCTTTTTCAAATATCAGAGCAGTTATCGGTGACGGACTGGCTTACTTTTCAGCTTCGCCATGCTCTAAAGCGACTACCAAAGTTTGCCACGTGCTGATTTAATGTAAAAAGAAAATGTGCTATTTAAGTCCTACCCAGAATCCCCCTGTCTCCTCTGTCCATTCAGAAGCACTGTCCTCTTCCTGTTGCACCAGTCCATACAGATGTGAACACATGTATATATGCTACCTATGGGGGCATATCCTGACTGTAAATAAAAATAATATCAATCTTTTTACCCCGTCTGTCTGTCTGTGTTTTTATTTTCAAGTCTGTGATATTGGTTTGAAATGTGAGATTAGTGAGAGTATGATTTTAACTGGAAGAAACCAGCCACACAAATGTGTTTTTTCTTCTTCTTTGAACCGTACTGACTTTAAATAATGGCCACAATTATAGGTTTGCTGTTAGTAAAGAGATATGGGACTAATCTTGTTGAGCGGGTTTGCTGCATTAAATGTGTCTTTCAAATCAATGTACACACACCGGTTGAAGTGCCATTCATTTTCCTGTCCATGATTTGTTCTGACAGTGAAATCGATTTCAAATCATAGAGCCATACATGTCAGGTTTCATCAAACTTTATGCTTTATTTGCCAAAAATACTATCTAGTACTAACAAGTTTCTAGCTAGCTTAATTGCCATTTTGTTTCCATAACTTATTTAAACACAGCTTTATACACAGACAAAGAATTTATAAGTTAAATAAAAATGATTCTTTAAAGATTTAAAGACTTCATTAAACCATATGATCATGTAGCTTATTGTCTCTGTATCTGTTTCACCTCTTCTTAATACAGACTAGTCAAATAACAAAAAAAGATATAGCAATGGTGTGAAATAGCAGGGCAGTGACAATGAATCTGACACTAACACTGAGCATCATACTTCTTTCAGTCGGTCTTCTTTGCTTGCCTGTCTCTGTTGACAAAAGAAAATTACCCATCAACCCTGCTCTTCTTATTCACTATATATGCTGTGTGTCTGTATGTAAATGTGGATGGGTGTGTGTGTGTGCGTGTGTGTATATGTGTGCATGAGCATGTGTGTGTTTGTGTCTGACACCCATTGTGCAGTTCTTACACAATGTACTGATTATTGTGCGGCGTTCGCAAAAAACTGAGAATGTTTAGTATAATAAATGCAACCCCAGCTTACCAGCCTCCATGTTGTGTTCATTACCGTCTTTTCACCCTGTCAGACAATTAAAATGTCAGAATTAATTACAAAAAAAAAGAAACTTGTCAGGCTGAAGCCTATATTTGATTTCTTGCAATTTTCCAGAAAACTAATGATTGACGAATAATTCATTAATAAAATGCCTTTTTCCGTGATCAGATTTTGGATAAAAGAAGAGAGGAGCTTCAGTGTTTTTACAGTTTTTGTAGCTGTTATCAGCTCCAGTCCTATATTGTAGATGCAATTGCAGTATTGCTGATTCTCTTAATATAGAAAAAGTTCCTGCATACAGTTTTTTTTTGCAAAATCCACTTTTTTTTATTGTCACATTGAACATTGCCACGTAGCACTTTTTCAATTTGGCAATAAAACGGTACGTTCTGCTAGGTGCGCAGTGTGCGAGAGCTTTTAATCGGCGCTGAAGCATTTATCTTCTCGCACCTGTGGGGTGAATGTGCCAGGTTAGCAGCTATTGCGGCCGCTGCGTTTGTTTAATACGAAAGAAAAGAGGGCGGGGCGGAAGTGCCGACTCACTCGTAGAAGCTCCAGTCGCTCCAGCTGGAGTTGCACAGCTCGTCCTGGGCGCGGACGCACAGGCGGAATTCCCTCCTGTTGCCGACGGAGACGGTCCGGTTCTGCGTGCGGCTCCCCTAAGCAAGGCGAGAGAGAAAGAATCGCTGTCAGCGTCACTCAGCCACCCGACAGGCCACACACCGCCTTTTTATTTCAGGGCGTAGTTACCCTCCCACGCCCCCATTCTCTACCCCCACCCCATACACAGCCTTACCTGGACTTGCTCATTGCTGCAGTCCCCACCTTCCCTGAGGGGCAATTTCAGGGTGTAGTTACCCCCCCTACCCCCACCCCATACACAGCCTTACCTGGACTTGCTCATTGCTGCAGTCCCCGCCTTTCCGGAGGGGCATCACTTTGATGTGAAAGGTGAGGGGGAAGTAGGATTTGGGCAGGCTCCATGTGCTGGGGTACTCCATTTCAAATGTGTTGCCGCTGAGTTTGGTGATGCTGACCTTGTCTGGTTTCACTGGCGGAGAAGGAAGTAGATGACAGAGAGTCGGTTACGAGTCTGACTTTCTCACTCGAATCACCTGACAGTGTGCGTGTGACCAATAGGTCACCATATTTGGACATCAAGGTCAAGGAGCCTGCAACTTTCAAGAGTGGGAACAAAATGTGTAATGTCGAAAATGCTTGAACTAAAAAAAAAGGGAAATTGTGAAATGTTAGCAGGGACAGACTAAACAAATGAGGTGGTTTCTGTTAAGAAGAAGAGTAACAGGGAGACTTTCCTTTCTGGGTTTTTAAAATATTATTTCAGTCTGAGTGTATGTTTTTCAGTTGGCCTGAACTGTCTTTTTGTGCAATGAAGGATATTTTAAACACTGAAAAGTTTCTGACAGATCTGTCAGAGCAGGGGTTTGCGTTATGAATCAGGAATATGCACATAAAGTTATTCTAAAGCAGCCTGTACAGCTTCTGTTTCCGGAGGCAATACATTTGAACAGATTACATAATTATATAAAAATAGCCTTTTTAAGGTATTTATTTGATCTGTCCAGGGTGTGTTCTTGCCCTTCACTCAATGCATGCTGGGATAGGCTCCAACCGCCCTGCGACCCTAACCAGGAGTAACCGGTTTAGAAATGGATGGAACTCGATAAATCGAAAAGGAGAATGCCTGCATGCTAAAATAACATCCTCATGAACAGGGAACTACAGGACTGAACAAGTACCTGTACATGGTATCTCAAGGGGGCAGCATTTTACAACAAATAAGTAAGCAACAGTAAGCAACTACAGGAAACTATCCAGATCACAGAAGTGCTCTCACACATTTAACCAAAAGTTACACCACAATGTGATGTTTCAGGCGCTTCGGATCTGGCAGTTGGTAAATTTATTATTATATTTAATTATTATTAAGAATTAAGCAAAAGTGTCCTTAAACATCAATTCATTTACCCTTCCTTGCCAATATTAATCCTGGCAGACTAGACAGTTCAAACAGTAAAACGTCCACTTCTTGTTTTGTCGTGTTTTAGCTTCTTTGTGAGTACAGATTTCTGCAGGTAAAAGCAGCAGGTGAAGCATCGGAGAGCCACTCACCGATTTCAGAGATGGAGAACTGGCTGGTGTACTTTTCCAGGCGGTACATGTACCGGATGTGCACACTCAGGGTGATGTAGTCCAGCTCCTCTGCGTACGAGCACTGGAACTGGTCCAGGCAGGTGATCCCGGATTCATTCTCGTCCACCGTACAGGTGATGTTGTCCCTGTTTGAGGACCTGAGAGAGAGAGAGAGAGACGTTTTTACATCAGCCACAGGGTTCCCTGAGCTATATATAGACGTCTCACAGTATCTCATTGTGAATGTGCATTGGATAGTTGCATTGTGACACCACATCTCAATATATCATCAGTCCTTTTAATTCTGCATAGGATACACTGGCACATTTTCAGAAAGGCCTTGATCCATCTGTCATGAACATAATGTCACATAATAACAGTGGCATATAGTTTGCGTTTGTGTCTAAGGAAAGACAGCATCGATTATGCTATGTGACAGTGATCTGAGAAGGCCGGAGGTTTTAGACATACCGCTGAGCGCTGACGTGAACAACAGTCCCCACCCGATTCGGGCTCCAGTTCCACGAGCAGTGGAAAATTCCGCTGTAGTTTCTGGACAAACATTTTATGTAGTCTGTATAAAAATGAAAATAGAAAATAAGCATAAATCAACACAAGTGATACCACAATAAATGAATGAGTGCATGAATCTGTAATGCTGTTTGTGTCAGTTCAATGGGTTAGATTCCTGGGTAGGACACTACCGTTGTGCCCTTAAGCAGGGTACTTAACCTGCAATACTTCTGTATATATCCAGCTGAACAAATGCTATGTAAAAGTTGTGTAAGTTGCTCTGGATCAAAGCGTCTGCTAAATGCCTGTAATGTAATTTAAGGTCTGAATCCATTTTTTCCATTCTAGAGTGATTCAGTTGCCCGGATCCCTCTTTATTCTGGGTCCCGTGTCTGCTGTCCTGAACTACCCTCTTCATCAAAACAAAGCACATTTGCTTTAAAGGCCTGAAATATGTAAACATTGTTCAAGTCAACGCAATTTTGTACAAGTAGAAAGCACATTTTACCAAAACAAAGAGGTAATTATAATATTGCTAAGGAAAACGGTAAAATGAGTGTATGTAAATGGATTCCATTTTTGTAAAATAATGGAACTTATATAAACAATTTTTGTATGTGTGATATTAAAGTGGACCTCTGCATTGTGGTTGAAGTCTCTCTCACATGCACACACACACGCACGCACACACACACAATCGTGATTGTCAGTTTTCAGCATTAGTGTGTATTCTGAGATAATGGGAGAGTTTTTTGATGCAGGACTAGCTGAAAGCAGTAGACCTCCTGTCTCAGTTTTGTAAAACAATTACACTGCCAAACAGTTTGAGACAAATGGAAACTGGCGTGCCGCTGCAGTCTGCTTAATACACTATAACATGCCCTGTGAGCTTTTAATGCTCAATCTCTCCTCAATCTGTCTCTCTGACTGACACACACACACCTACACACATACTCAGGCACAGACACACACACACACACACACATAGACACAGACATCCACACACAGTCACACACACACACACACACACACACACAGACACACACACATACACACACACACACACACACACACACACACACACACAACACACACACACACACACACACACACACACACACACACACACACACACACCCACCACACACACACAGACACACACACAGACACACACACACACACACACACACACACACACACACACTCTCTGAGTACAGGGTACCTCCATCAGTCTTCTCCAGGATCCTCCTGTCGTTGTCTCGGCGGCTCAGCTGCACCAGCAGCAGCTGGTGGTTGAGGACGGCTCCGGCACTGTCGTGGCAGGTGAAGTTGCCGCCCATCATCTCCTCCACGGTGACGTTGATGTGGTTCCCCCGTTTGGGCAGCGGGGA